>NW_020202036.1:5601-15206 GCF_001531365.2 Cynara cardunculus var. scolymus
AGAAAATATGGAGGCTCAGCCTCCCTTTTATACTTTCCAAAACAGGAAAGGTGGCTAACACAACCCCTTTTTCTCAGAAAACTCTCATGCATGCATACATACACCATGTATATATATATATATATATAAATACATATACCATGCAACATATAAATATATAACATATGCATTTCATATTATGCACATTTTCACATCCCAGCACGATCAAACGTAACAATTTATCATGGTATCACGTAATCATTTAAATCAGATAATCACATATTATTTACCTTGGGTGATAACCAGGATCAAGTTATCACATCAGAAGAGTTATGCGGATAATCGGAGAAAGCCGTTAGAATTCCAAGTGGGGGATAAAGTACTTTTATAGGTATCGCCATGGAAGGGACTAGTACGTTTCAGGAAGAGAGGCAAGCTGGGTCCTAGATACATTGGTCCATTTGAAATACTCGAAAGAATCGGGCCAGTGGCGTACAAGTTCAAGTTACTACAAAATCTAAGCGTCATCCACGACATGTTCCATGTGTCGAATCTGAAGAAATGCCTAAGGGATGAAACAATAGTGTTACCCCTGGACGATGTTACCGAGAAGTTAAACGGTTGAGGCGCAGTAAAATCTCTATTACTAAGGTCCGCTGGAATGCGAAACATGGCCCAGAGTACACTTGGGAACGAGAAGATTTCATGAAAGGCAAATATCCGCATTTGTTTGCAGAGAAATCCATTGGCAGTAGCAGTCGTTAAATTTCGGGACAAAATTTCTCTAACAAGGAGAGACTGTGACAACTGTCAAATTTGAGCTTCCAGGTTAGCTCTTATTAAGTTTATATTAGTGTTATTAAAGACAATTTATAATATTAGGAGTTAGTTAGATTAGATTGGCCGAAAAATTTCTAGAGTTTCCGGTAGTTGCTTAGAAAGTCTGGTTCCGACCCGTAACTATCTGAATCGTCCTATATAGTGCCAAATGCTCCAATTTATACCCAATTTATATAAAACACAAAGTTTTAGTGTTTTAAATATAGAACTTTTTATTTAAATGAATTTAACCAACATGGGTTTATAATTTGAAGAAAAATATCAAAATCGAGAAAAATGACATTTTAACACTTTTGGGGCTTAAATTTAATTAAAAAAAAAAATATTTGGGCTTGGGACCCCATGGCCGGCCTCCCCCCTTCCCTCCTTAAATCCACATATAAATATCATAATTTTTCCCATTTACAACTCATTCTCACCTTTTCAAAATATGAAACTCCCACTCTCTCTCTAAACTCAAGAGACACTCTAGATCATCTTCTTCATCCTTCATATTCAGCCAATTTCTCCATATTTTTCCATCAAAATAGCAAGGATTTTGAAGATATCACATCTTTCTCATCATCAATCAAGGTAACAACTTCATCTCCACCTTTTTCTTGCAAACTTGGGGGGGGGGGGAACCCACTTTTCTTGCATTTTAAGTGCTGACAGATTGCATGCATGTGCATAAATCGTTCATTTCTTGCAAATAATATGTTCAAATGTCATGAATCTTCCTCTAAAAGTGCATTTATTGAGTTGGGGTTTTAATCCAATTGGTCTCACTAAAAACATTGAGTTTTGACACCCCAAATACTCAAAACAAGATGCATGTGCATCTGGGAGTTTTTCAGTAGGTAAACCCTACTTTAAACAACCAAAACTCTCTAAATAATCATCCAAATCATTGATTTTTTCTTCTGGAAGTCAATTTAATGAGTTACCTTTCAAATGACACTGATTTCATTCAAAAATATGGTGATTTGAGGTTTCAACTACTCAAAACAAAATGCGTATGCAATCTGTCCAAAACTGACATATTTGTATATGCATGTTCTTATGACCATATCTCTTTCAAAACTCAATAAAAAAGGATGATTCGTCCTTTGAGAGTTAACTATATGAGTTATCTTCTGCATGCAAGTGGAATCACAKGAAAATATGGAGTTTTGATCTCCAAACACCTAAAACACTTTAGGTGTGCAAACTGTGAAACCATCAGTAGGTAGATCCGATTTTGTGAGTTAATATCTCTTTAATTATTTGCTCCTAGTATATGATTTTTCATTTGAAATATTATTTTATGAGTTACGGTTCATATGAACCCAGTTTCACTAAAAAAATATGAAGCTTTGAGGCATTAACCAATTTATTAAAGTTAAGTTTGCAATATGTCAACTAATGACAGATGAGTGCATGTAACTTTATGGTGCCATGTCTTCCTCTTACCTCATTCAAAATGAGTGATTATTTTCTTAAAAGCTTCATTTAGGTGTTAAGTTTATAATCCAACTTGAATTTCTGTAAAACACTTAGTAGAACTCTTCAAACGAGTATTTTACTAACATGGTGTAATCTGGCATACCAATTGTGACATATTGTATTGCATAAATTATTTGAACCATTTTTACATGTCCAAAATGCATGACATTTGGTCACAATGACCATAACTCAGTTCTATATCCCATATACAAAGATAGGAAACTATGTCATTTTAGAAGTCTCTATAAATTGATCATTTTTAGTACTATTAGTTTCTGTCTAAAAGTGAAATTTTGGAATTATTTGATTTTATAAATTTTGATCATTTAATGGATTATAACATTACTTCCGGTATAAATTACTATATTAACGAGCATATGTGCATTATTTATATTTGGACTATAGATAAACAAGTTGGACATATGTAGACAATTATAGGCTTAGGGGTTATTAATCCCCATAAGTAGTTTTAAACCCATAAGTGACGGTTTTGGATATTTCTCTTTCATAGGGAAACGTTAAGCCAACGTGTGGGGACCGGATCGTGTTTTTGTTTAGCGGAGCTTTGCAAAAGTGTGAGTATTCACAGCCCCTCTTTCAAAGTATTTATTACGTTTTGGGGTGAAAAGCATGATTGAATGTGTTATATGAGCTATTTTCATTAAGAATATGAAATTTTGTTAATTTGAGGTTGTGGGCACTAAGGCATGTACACTAATAGTTATATTGAGTAAAATGTAACAGAAAAGTTTGTACACTACTATTAACTCAAGTGAGGAGCCGAGGGTATTTGTGGATAGCGCTATTTGGACGGACAATCCCACCTAAAAACCGATAAGTAGGGGTGTGGATAACAATCCCACCTAAAAACCGATAAGTAGGGGTGTGGATAGCAATCCCACCTAGAAACTACAGGTAAGGGTGCGCTATACTTAAAAACGAAGGTTCTACATATGTGGGATATTAGTCCCACCACTAAGGTAGAACTAAAAAAAGTTTTATGGGGTCGAAAGGTTTAGTGGTGGCTCTTTATATACTTAAAATTAGAGTACAAATTGCCTTGAACAATCCAAGATTTTATTTCAAAGTAAATTAAGTGCCATTAAAAACTTAATTTGCTCATATTCACTTATGCAAAAATGGAGGTTTGTAATATTGAAAACTTGTGAACTCACCAGCTCTTTGTAGTTGACCTTGTTTTATTATGCTTTTCAGGGGTAAGAAAGGTTAACTGATAACGTTTATGTTCGGGGCGCAACGACATCAACCATATATTTTTTTGAAATCTTTTTGTTGAAAACTTTGCTTGCACCATGTTGTTAAAAACTTTGAACTCGTATGATGTATTTTTGGACTTTATATGTTATGTATTAAATGGACAATTGATGTTGTCTTCTTCCCCGACCTCTTCCATAACCGGTAGAAGTCCTTTCTGATTGGTTAGGATTATCTGCCATTTCTCAGTGTATGTCTCTTTCTGTCACATTTAAATACATATGGTTATTCACATAATCAAAACATAATAACATGTTTATCCTCAAGTCTACCCATAACTCAAGATTATATTAGTCATATATAATCCAACTTTCTCATAATAGTTTCAGCTATAACATATTCCCATGTTCATAGACCTAGTGAAACCTATTATCATAATTTCCACACCTCTTGTTTTAGTCTAAGTATTATCAAATACCCAGATCCCTTAAACTAAAGCTCTGATACCAACTGTAACAACTCACAATTTCCACATACAGATAATCCACATAATCATACCCATAAAGCAACATGTAATATTGTTTACAAAACATGGCCTAACAAAAAAAACTTTATTTAATACATTTATGAGCATCTAAATATCTTACGATGTATGATGACCTGCAAAATAGGTTAGTCCAACAACTGAGCATTAGACCTAAAATGTATAGTGAGTGTACAAATCTTATATAAATAACTTACATTCAAAACTAACAGTTTAGAATCAAACCTGTACAGATACAAGTATTTTATCTATATTCATTATAGATCCCTTTCACTCTCGTGGTTACACCGCCATTACATTTCTCTAGCAGTTACACCGCCATTACATCTCCCTCGCGGTTACGCCGCCATTACATCATTCTCGCGGTTACACCGCCATTACATCGCTCTCGTGGTTACACCGCGATTACATCTCTCTCACGGTTACACCACCATTAAATCACTCTCGCGGTTACACCGCCATTACATCACTCTCGCGGTTACACCGTCATTACATCTCTCTCGCAGTTACACCGCCATTACATCTCTCTCGCGGTTACACCACCATTACATCTCTCTCTCTCTCTCGCTGTTACTTCAATTTAAGTTGAAACCAATAATATAATTGGTCAACTTTAGCCGGATATGAAATCTGATTACTTCTTGTCCATATTAGAAATCTGAATACCTTGTCCGAATATGAAGTCCGGTCAACATTTAAGATAAAGAACCCGGGTGATGATTGATCTGGTAGTAAACCGATCAACCCTTGAGCGATTTAGCTTTAAACCGGTAATGCCTTGAACGGTTTAAGATAAATCCGGACACCCCTTGTCTGGTTTAAGATTGAATCCGGACAACACTTGACCGGCTTAGATGAAATCCGAACACTGCTTGTCCGGTTTAAGGTTGAATCCATACGATGTATATATTGCGATTCATAATAAGACAGTTCTAATAGCAATGAATTATATACAACAATTTATACTCAAAGCATAATACACTCACCTTTGAACTGTTGGTAAGAAAATTCAACTTCTTGTAAATCAACCAATATGTAATACGGATGATCTCTTTATCAAAATAACCAAAAATGGCAAGCAGATGAAAGGTAACTTCTTACTCTTTATATACTCTTTCTAAAAGAGTATGGCGGTAAAACCGCCCCCTTCTCACGTATGCACATGCACCCTTATAAAATGTATGTAAACTCACATACACACATACTGCATGCATACTTAACCATCATGAATATGTAAAAAAAATTTAAAACTCTCAAAATACTTAAATCGAATATTACACTACCTACAGAGATGTTAACCATCAACAACTAGATTGGGTCGCTGCCTTAAATCTTCTTCAAGCTAAAGCTATCTCGTCCATAGAGAAGAAACTAGAAGACTTCACCTCTCGCCTTCCTCTCCCAAGCTCCATTGTTGATGATGACAAAGAGGGGGAGAAAGACACAGAGGGGGAGAATTTCGATATAGAGAAAACTGCTGAAGATTCTATGAATGAAAAAGCTCTCAAGCCTCTAACAAATGCTATAAATGAGAAAGCTCTCAAGCCTCTAACAGATGCTCTAAATCTTGCTACTGAGGATGCCAGGGATCATATCTTTGATTCCATCGATGATGATGAAGATGATGTCGTGGTTACAGCTGCAACACCTGACCATGAAGACCTTCACCCTTCCACCTCTGCATTACCAAATGCTGGTGATGAAGATGAAGAGGATGATGATGATGAAGATTCTTAACCTCAACTGCCAGATGCCGACATTGATCTTGGTGGTGACGATGACAATGATGATGATGATGATTTCTGCATCCAAGCCATCCTGAGACAACTAGCTAGAGGAATCTCCATCCGGGAACCCGCTTCCCAGGGAGAGAAATCATCAGAGAACCAGCACGCCACTAGGAAAGACAAAGAAGTGGCTGAAGAAAATCTTTCCATTGTTCTAAGGTCAATCAGTCCACTTGAAGATGCATTCACCTCCAGGTTTGTATCTCCTACCTTAGAGACTCAAACTTCTACCCCTTTCTCTAAATGTCTTTCTGCAACAAACCCTCCTGGTCTATCAACCGATTTGCCGTATTTTGAAACCTTAGAGGATGATGAACATGTGGAAGAAGTGAACACTCTAATACACAGGAAGTCGTCTAGACAACTTGAGTATTTAGAAGTTGATGAAGACCAGAGGATGGCTCAGCTAGTAAGTTAGCTCGACCAAACCAGAGTAACAATTCCTCCGTACCTCTTATTGTGGTGCATTCGATTTCCTTTCAGAAGATGAACAAAAAGAATCCCTCCATACTAAAGAAGAGCTGAAGAAGCATCAACAACAACTTAAAGACAGCTTAGAGTTAGCCAAGGCTCTAGCTAATCAGGAACTAGCTGAAGGGAGATTCAAGAGGAAAGATCCTCTTAGTGCTCAAGCCAATTTGTTAGAAAAAGTTGAACATGAACGTGAACGAGTGCTGAAGTTGAAGGATCGTGACCTCTCCAGGTGTAGAGAAAGGATTGAGATACGGATGAGCCCACACAAAATCACAATTGTCACTATCAGTGGTCGTATGAGAGATGCTGCTTAGCTAGTATCAATGGTCATATTCCGAGAAGACAAAAATGTTGTCACTAAATGTCGTTCCTTCCTCAGTTAGTCTGGCTTCTATGAGTGGCTAGAGATTCGACAAGCTATCTATAAATCCAACTTCAATCACAAGCCTTATATTGAAGAAATTCTGAACGACTTATTCAACAATGTCTCAAAGATCATCGAGGTTCCTCCTTTGCCAATGAAGCCGACCACTTGAAGAAAATCCCTTTCAAAACCTGAAGACGTTTCATCCCACAAGAACGAACACGAGACAAAATTCTCAGTGGATGAAGGTCTCAAGGATTGAAGGAGCCAGATATCTCAATGTCGAACTTGTCACTACTTGAGAAGGGTCCTTATATATCCAACATAGTGCATATGAAACCTGAATATGGACTTATGTTTATTGACTATGATGGTTAATACAGGTTTCAACGAGTATCTGAGTTCCATCTCTGCTATATAGATCACTTAGACTATCTAAGGACTTAGCTAAGTGATTATCTATTTAGAGATATGATGGAGCACAAGATTTGAAAGGAAATGCTCAAACGCAAGATGCTTGGAGAAGATGTCCCTGACTACATCAACTTCAGCAATCTAGATTAGGTGTCCTTTCAGCCTTGTAATATTTTGTATTTCTTATCTTTTCTTTCAATGTATAACCTTTATGTTTTAGGTCTACCAAAACTGACTATAATAACTTGTAATTATTTTCCCTTGAAAGATATGTCAATAAAATGATCAGTTCAGTGAAAAGAGTAAATGGGACATGTACTTATCAGTTCTATCTTTGTCTTTCATTCGCTGACATCTTTCTAGTCAGTGAATATGCTTTCAATATTCAATTATTAATATTATATAAGTTTATTCTTTCCATGTAACTCTTTACAATTAAAACAAATTTCCATAGTAAACTGTATCACTGAAAGAGATCTCAAAATAGTTAAAAGAGTCAAGTATTTTACTAGTACCTTTTCCTTACTGATGTAACTTAAGCACTTTTCTTTATGATTGTTGATCCTCTCTATTACTGATTTGATGATGATCTATTTTACCTTACGAAGTGTACTATCTCTGTATTCAATTTCAGGGATCATCACTAAGTTTGTTTAATGATCGCTAAACATGTAATCTAATTCGTTCAGGGACCAATATCCTTAGAGAATACAAAACTCACACCATAGATCCTTCAACGATATCGAATATAGAAGCTGAAGATAGAGATCAACAAGTTCGTGATCTGAAGCGGTTTTTAGTGATAACAAGCTCATCTACACAAGTGTGAAATCTATTGCAATATTCAGATTATTAAATAGGATTTAATAACTTAAAATTTTATATTTATTGAAAGGAAAAAGTCAGTTGTTGGATTTTTTTGAGAACATAATCAATTGAGAGTGAAGACTGAAGGAGAATCGCAGACTTGAATTCGATCAGTATTATAAGGTGAGTGTTTTATGCTTGAGTATTAAATATTTGCATGCAATTCATTTCTATTTTGAATTGTCTTAATATGAACATCATATGTATCCTGCAGACACCACCTAAACCGGTCAAGTTATGATCGGATATCTACCTAAACCGATCAAGTTATGACCGGATATCTACTAAACCGCTCAAGTGTTGAACATATATGTTTTAAACCACTCAAGGGACAACCAATTTCTCTTTAAATCGCTCATGTGTTAACCGACTCAAAGCTAAACCGCTCAAGGCATGGTCGATGTAACCTTCTTGATATTCTAAGTGTTTGTACGGACTTCATATCCGGACAAGGTTGACTGGACTTCAAATCCAGATAATGTGTTAGATTTTTTTTTGATATAATTAAGGAGAGAGATGAAATGGCGGTGTAACCGCGAGAGAGAGATGAAATGGCGGTGTAACCGCAAGAGAAATGTAATGGCGGTGTAACCGCAAGAGAGATGTAATGGCGGTGTAACCGCGAGAGAGATGTAATGGCTGTGTAACCGCGAGAGAGATGTAATGGCGGTGTAACCGCGAGAGATATGTAATGGCAGTGTAACCGCGAGAGAGATGTAATGGTGGTGTAACCGCGAGAGAAATGAAATGGCGGTGTAACCGCAAGAGAGATGTAATGGCGGTGTAACCGCGAGAGAAATGAAATGGCGGTGTAACCGTGAGAGAGATGTAATGGTGGTGTAACCGCGAGAGAAATAAATAAGTATATGTATCTGAACAGGTTTGATTCTGAACTGATAGTTTGGAAAGTGTGTTATTTGTTTGAGATTTATACACTCACTAGACCTTTTAGGTCTAACGCTCAGTTGTTGGACTAATCTGTTTTGTAGGTCATCATACCTCGCAAGATAAAGGCAAGGGAAAAGTTTATAATGAATGACATTTAGTTTCTCATAAATGTATTCAAGAGATTTTTTTTTGTTTAGCACATGTTTTGTAAATGATATTACATTTTGTGTTATGAGTATATATATATATATATATATATATATATATGGATTCGGTATATAGAATATGTGGGTTGTTACAGTTGGTATCAGAGCCTTAGTTTAAGGGATTTAGGTATTTGCAAAATACTTAGACTTAAACTAGAGTTGCGGAAGTTATGATAATAGGTTTCAATTGGTCTATGAACATGAGAATATGTTATAACTGAACCTATTATGAGAAAGATAGTGTAACAACCCACATATTCCATGTACAGATAATTCACATCATCATACTTATAACACCAAATGTAACATTGTTTACAAAATACAGATAAACAAAAACTTTCTTAAAATACATTTTGAATAACTAAATGTCATTCATTCTAAACTTTTCCTTTGCCTTTATCTTGCAAGGTATGATGACCTGCAAAACAGGTTAGTCCAACAGCTGAGCGTTAGACCAAAAAGGTCTAGTGAGTGTATAAATCTCAAACAAACAACATACTTTCCAAACAATCAGTTTAGTATCAAACTTGTTCTGATACATAAACTTATTTATGTCTCTCGCG
>NW_020202036.1:15426-16765 GCF_001531365.2 Cynara cardunculus var. scolymus
GCGGTTACACCGCCATTACATCTCTCTCGCGGTTACACCGCCATTACATTTCTCTCTCGCGGTTACACCGCCATTACATCTCAAAACATTTCAACAAATTAACCGGATTTGAAGTCCTGTCAACCTTGTCCGGATTTGTAATCTGGACAAACACTTAGATTATCAAGAGTAACCATCATCTCCGGTCAGCAATCCGGACAGCACCTCGTATAAGTTTTGTCCGGTTAACACTTAGAATTAAGTTAATATCTTTGTCCGGATATCATGTCCGGACAATGCCCTGCTCACAACTTAACCGATTAAAATAGTCCGGACAATACATTGTCCAACCCTTGACCGATTTAAAGCAATCCAGACAATACATCATCCAACCCTTGTCCGATTTAGATAAGATCCGGACAACGCTTGAGCGGTTTATAATCCGGATGAAATTGTCCGGATATCAATCTGGTCATCAAATGGACAATTTAAGGAAATATCCGCACAATATGAACTATAAATCATAAATAACCAGTTCTAATAACTAATAAATTGTATGCAAACAATTTTATACTCAAAGCATTAATACACTCACCTTACCAAAAGATGTTGAATGGATTTGAACCAGTCTGCACTCTCTCAAAAGACTTTTACTCCAGAATCTCAGTAAGTCTTTAAATCTTAAATAGCAAGTGCATAAACCGCCATCCACTTAAATATTAAAACAATTACTCACATGCACACACACACACATCTAATATATATACAAATTTCTAAATCTAAAACCAAAAATTATGAAACCTGAATATTAAAACAATCCCTCCTTAAAAGAATTCCGTCCCGGAATTCCATTTAAACAAAATGGTATGGGTATTTTATTCGCATCTCTGATTCTGATTCCCAGGTAGCATTTGGTCCCTTATGATAACGTCATTGAACCTTTACTAATCCAATCTCTTTGTTTCGTAACTTCTTTACTTTGTAGTCAGTAATCTGTTTAGGGGTTTCTTCAAAACATAATCTCTTGTCTACCTTAATCTCAGGTAATGATACTGCCACATCTGGATTTATTAAACACTTCCTCAAATTTGACACATGAAACGTGTCATGAATTCCACTTAATTCCAAAGGAAGTTCTAATTTGTATGCTACTTCCCCAACCCTTCCAATAATAGTGAATGGTCCAATATATCTTGGACTTAATTTTCCTCTTTTTCCAAAACGTACCACTCCTTTTGTCACACCCCGCTAAAGCGGAAACACGAGATGTAACAGGCAAGCGAGTCATAGCAACAGTTTATAAGTAACACCATACCAAGTTGTTCAAAAACAAAGTAGTTCATCGACATAACTAAAATTA
>NW_020202036.1:17031-18201 GCF_001531365.2 Cynara cardunculus var. scolymus
ATGTACCCGAGTTAACAAGTAGCGTGTACGGACGGGGACTTTWATTTGGAAACATATACTCTCAAGCGCATCAATTTAGCATTTATTCTAAGTGCATAAACAGTTGTCAAAACAAAACATAATAAACCCGACTAACCAGTTCCTTAGTCCAGAGGTTTCAACAGAGCTTGACTAAGCCGTTCCTTAGTCCAAAGTTTTGAGCAAAGTATCGAATAAACAGTTCTTTAGTCCCAACATTTCCAATAACACAAACATGCAAAGTTTGCTCAATCTCATGCTTTTCCCCCAGAAATATATAAAAAGCATTAAAAGTGGGGCCGTGAGAACTCACTAGTTTGATGAATATCCAAAGATTCCCTTTAGAGGCCTTCTAAGCTCGCTCGAACTTCCTGACAAACAAAACCAATGCTTTAATACTTACGGTTTCTTGCCTAAGGTAGAGCAAAGTTGTTCTAAACGCAAAGCCATCAAGTGTTTTTATAAAATAAAGCCGATATTTTAATATTTAATAAAAAAGAACCTTCTAAAATCCAAATAATGACATCATTAAATGTCATCCCAAAACAATGATGACAGCCGACAACTATCAAAATCAAACTCAAAATCAAGAGATTTTGAGTGGGTTTAACACTCTTTTCAAGAATAATCTACAACCTTGAGCCTCACGCCTCCCTAAAACCGGTTCCATGCACTAAGAATGGTAGCAATTATGGGGAGGGGTTTCACGTTCAACATTTCCAAGAACTTAGATTTTAACACAAAATCAACATCTCTAAGTAAATTCCAGAAAAGGAAACAAAACAAAAAAGAATTTTGATTCCAGCAGGCTAACAAGATGGGAAATCCTATTAAAAGATGCATGCAAGATTCAATCATCCAAGAATATGATCGGACCTCACATGCAAGAACTYTCTTCTTCTTTCTTAGGGACTAAAGAATCTTGGGTTACAGATTATCATCCCAACGAAGACACATGCAGATCTTTGATGAATAATCTCTCCTCTTTAAATCCCATAAATCTTACTCAAAGAATCGAGTAGGGAGAAGGATAACGAGTTTCGAACAACTAAAGAGAATAAACAACTTTTAAAACATACCTTTTCTTGGTCGAAATGATACGAACAAATCTCAAGAACAGCAGAAATCTTTGAGCTTTGCAAGGAGATGGAA
>NW_020202036.1:18931-20504 GCF_001531365.2 Cynara cardunculus var. scolymus
AAAGATTGGAACTTTGGAAATTTGAATTTTAAGAAGAACGAAACGAAAATATCAGCTTTATTTTTATGTGAAATATTTCAAGACTATTTGGCATTACACGAACTAACTTGGTTAGCTACCCGCCGAAACGTGACCTAACAAACTAATATTGGGAGAAGATCAAGATGATCACAGATCATCGAAGCTAAATCCTAGAAAGACTTAGTTTTAAATAAAGGTCCTAAAATGAGGTACTAACCTGAAATTCCAAAATGCAGAATTGTCACAGTCTCCCCAAGTCTGAAAAATATCATCCCGAAATTTAATCGTCAAGCTTCAAAACATGGCTGGCCTTTAGAACAGGTAGGGATACTCGTTTTTCATGAAATCTTCCCTTTCCCATGTGTACTCTGGTCCATGCTTGGAGTCCCAATGAACTTTTACTATGGGGATCCTGTTACGCCTCAACTGCTTAACTTCTCTATCCATGATCGCTATGGGTTTCTCAACGAAACACAGTTGATCGTTAACTTGCACGACTTCCAGTGGCATTACTTGAGTTTCATCTGTTAGGCATCTTTTGAGATTCGATACATGGAATGTATCATGAATAGTGCTTATCTCAGGGGGCAAATTTAGCTTGTATGCCACTGGTGCAATCCTTTCTGCTATTTCGAAAGGGCCAATATAACGAGGGCCCAACTTTCCTCTCTTTCCAAAACGCATCACTCCTTTCCATGGCGAGACCTTTAGAAAAACTTTATCACCTTTTTGGAACTCTAATGGTCTCCTCCGATTGTCGGCATAGCTTTTCTGACGATCCCTTGCAGCCCTGAGTCGATTTCTGATTACCATAATCTTATCGGTAGTTTCTTGGATAACGTCAGGTCCAGTTAGTTGCCTATCACCAATTTCTGAACAACACAGCGGAGATCTGCACCTGCGCCCATACAAAGCTTCATAAGGCGCACACTGGATGCTGGTATGGTAGCTGTTGTTGTAGGAAAATTCCACTAACGGAAGATGCGTGTCCCAGCTTCCACCAAAATCTATAACACAGGCGCGCAACATGTCTTTCAGAGTCTGGATATTTTTTTCGATTTGTCCATCAGTCTGGGGGTGATAAGAAGTGCTTAGGTCTAGACGAGTACCCATCCCTTGCTGAAGCGACTGCCAAAACCTTGACGTAAAACGGCTGTCCCTATCCGATAGAATGGAAACAGGCACCCCATGCCTAGCTACGATTTCGTTTATATATATCTGAGCTAACTTCTCCATCTTATAATCTTCTTGGATTGGCAAGAAATGAGCAGATTTTGTCAATCGATCTACAATCACCTAGATAGCATCATGCCTTTTTCCTGATCGGGGTAACTTAGTTATGAAGTCCATCGATATCTATTCCCATTTCCATTGAGGAATTTCGGGCTGTTGGAGTAGACCAGAAGGTTTCTGGTGTTCAGCCTTGACTATTGTACAAGTTAAGCACTTATTTACATACAATGCAATGTCTCTCTTCATTCCAGGCCACCAGTAATATGCTCTTAGATCCTTATACATCTTGTCTGCTCCCGGGTGAATCGAATATTTTGAT
>NW_020202036.1:22849-23768 GCF_001531365.2 Cynara cardunculus var. scolymus
TTATCCAGAGGAAACGTACCTGAAACTACGTTGGGATCCTCTCTCGCTTCCCTGGCTCCGAATTCAAATGCTCTGCCTCGAGCCTGACTTCCTGGGTTGCCTGAACTGTCCTGCCGGATCTGGTTTGCATTTGCCCCTGCTTTCCTTTTTGGGCAAACATTCCTTATATGGTATGGACTTCCACAATCGAAACATAGACGCTTCCGACAGTCCTTTGCCTTGTGGCCCCCTAGACGACACCTTTGGCAGATGATGCAATTCCCTCGATGTGGAAATTTGCATTTATTGCATCTTTCTGCATCGCCCTGTCTTACCACCTGCGATTGGGCTCCATAATTCCTTGTTATTCTCCTGCTTCTGTCGAATTTCCCTCCTCTATCTTCCATTATCCTTTGGCCAACCCTCCAGATCGCACAGCATTGTTTGTGAGTTTTGTGGCAATTTCTACCGCCTCTTGAATAGTCTTTGGATTGGCAGAGGTTATGTTTCCCCTAATTTCTAGAGACAATCCCCAAATGTACCTTTCGATTCGAACCTCCTCTGGTGTCACAAGGTGCGGCACCAGGTTTGCCAATTCATGAAATCTCGTTGTATACACAGAAATATCGTCTCCTTTCATTTCAAGGTTTCACAATTCCATTTCCAACTTTTGGAGTTCACTCCTCGGATAGTATTCGTCTTTTAGCAACTTCTTAAACTCTTCCCAGGAAAGTCGGTTAGCCGCTTCTTGGCCTCTGGTTTGCACTAGAGTGTTCCACGAAGTGAGCGCCCTTCCTTGCAATAGGCACGCTGCATACTCTACGTTATTCCCTTCGGTGCATTGGCTAATGTGCAGAACGGATTCCACGCTCTCTAGCCACGATAGTAATCCTACCGCTCCTTTGGTTCCATTAAATTCCTTGGGGTTGCAAGCTCTGAA
>NW_020202036.1:26558-27399 GCF_001531365.2 Cynara cardunculus var. scolymus
AACGGATTCCACGCTCTCTAGCCACGATAGTAATCCTACCGCTCCTTTGGTTCCATTAAATTCCTTGGGGTTGCAAGCTCTGAAAGTCTTGTAAGTACATTCCCGCGGAGGTCTAGGCTTAGAGTTTGAGGTTTGGTTGGCATTCAGTCCAGCAGCCACTTGGCTGACTATATTGGGTAGTGCAGAGATAAGTTGTTCTGATACGAGTTGCGCTATATCGGGGTTCTTCCATCTTGGCGGCATTTCCTTGGAGTTCACTCCTCGGACAATATTCGTCTTTTAACAACTTCTTAAACTCTTCCCAGGAAAGTCGATTAGCCGCTTCTCGGCCTCTGGTTTGCACTAGAGTGTTCCACCAAGTGAGCGCCCTTCCTTGCAATAGGCACACTGCGTACTATACTTTATTCCCTTCGGTGCATTGGCTAATGTGCAGAACGGATTCCATGCTCTCTAGCCACGATAGTAATCCTACCGCTCCTTTGGTTCCATTAAATTCCTTGGGGTTGCAAGCTCTAAAAGCCTTGTAAGTACATTCCTGCGGAGGTCTAGGCTCAGAGTTTGAGGTTTGGTTGGCATTCAGTCCAGCAGCCACTTGGCTGACTATATGGGGTAGTGCAACGATAAGTTGGTCTGATACGAGTTGCGCTATATCGGGGTTCTCCCTTCTTGGCGGCATTTCCTTGGATGCAATTTAGAATGGATTTCATAAGTTTGATGGCAAAACAAGTGTTATAGCTTCCCAGATATTTCTATGGTACCCAAAAGTGTTTTTCGCATGGAGGATGATCAGGCATTACCAAAACCAAAGTAGAGTAAACTTATTCGGACAATAAATTGACAT
>NW_020202036.1:27984-29483 GCF_001531365.2 Cynara cardunculus var. scolymus
ACCATTTATACAATCTCCTAATTTCCCGCCTGGCGGCAATAGCAGTCTCTCTGTTCCTTATTATGCTCTGGTGGTGCGCTTCTATCACATCGGACAGGTTGTTGAGGATGTGATGATGATATCCTAGCCGAGTCTGATGTACTTGCGTGTCAGCTGCAATCCTCCTAACCCACTCTCTCTCAGTTGGGTTCATCCCTTGAGGGTGAGACACAGATATCCCGGTCACGATTTGAGTCATTCTACTCCCTACATGGGGTCAGGATGACTCCCCTACCACCCTATGAGAGTTCTCGAACGTCACCCGCTGCGGTAGTGGGACACTCTTTCTGGGCGTGACTCTGATTCTTGCCCATGATGGGTTCGTGGCGGAACATCAGGTACCAACTCCGTTGGGTGTAGGTAAGATACTTGGGGCATAGCCGCTGCGTGACTTGATGCTGTGTCTTGCATGTACGGGTCAATTTCTTCGTTGCAGTTTGAGTTCCTTCTAGGGCGACCAACTACATAATCGGATTCATCAGCGGAGTATTCACTCGGATCAGAAGACATCGTAGAGATCTATGACATGAACAATCTTAGTTACTAAAGTGCATCCTCTAGCAAGAACTTAGTGATAGAATAGAAGTTTCTAAACAAATCTAAGTCATGACAATCATGCTGGATCCTCTGGACAACACTTCTGGTTACATTAACAGAGCTTTTGGTCGTGAGACCAGAGCTTCTGGTTGTACTAAAGTCCTTAAAGAAGGATTTCTTATCCATCGATTTTCTGACAATCCAATGGATATCTATTTTTCTACCGTTGGCTTTAATCTTCATACTTGGAATACTTATAGGTCTTACGTCTATCAATCCTCTGGTTCCTCCTGATGCACTTACCAGAGCTTCTGGTAACAAGACCAGAGCCTCTGTTCCAACTTCTATACTTAGAGAAGTTCTAAGTATCCCTTCCATCGATCCTCTGGTTCTTCTACTCGCCTTTACCAGAGCTTCTGGTGGCGATATCAGAGCCTCTGTGACAACATCTATACTTAGAGAAATTCTAAGTATCCCTTCCATCGATCCTCTGGTTCTTCTACTCGCCTTTACCAGAGCTTTTGGTTGTGATACCAGAGCCTCTGTAACAATATCTATACTTAGAGAAATTCTAAGTATCCCTTCCATCGATCCTCTGGTTCTTCATGGCACTTAGCGAAAATTGAGAAGTTTACTTTCTAGCATTTCTGGTCTTCTTGACCAGCGCCTCTGGTCCTACACGGACACTTAGCGAAAATCGGACATTCTATCTTCCATCGCCTCTGGTCTTCTTGACCAGCGCCTCTGGTCCTACACGGACACTTAGCGAAAATCGAGCATTCTAATCTCCTTCGCCTCTGGTCCTTTTGACCAGTGCCTCTAGTCCTAGGAAACGGATATTCATAAAAGTACAACAAGACTCATGCTTTTCATAATCATTTCATTTGTTGGAGCATACCTCTGTTTGGATCGATTAAGTTCTT
>NW_020202036.1:30361-31561 GCF_001531365.2 Cynara cardunculus var. scolymus
AACATAAACATGCAAAGTTTGCTCAATCTCATGTTTTTCCCCCAGAAAATATATAAAAAGCATTTAAAGTGGGGCCGTGAGAACTCACTAGTTTGATGAATGTCCAAAGATTCCCTTTAGAGGCTTTCTAAGCTCGCTCGAACTTCCTGACAAACCAAACCAATGCTTTAATACTTATGGTTTCCTGCCTAAGGTAGAGCAAAGTTGTTTTAAATGCAAAGCCATCAAGTGTTTTTATAAAATAAAGCCGATATTTTAATATTTAATAAAAAGGAACCTTCTAAAATCCAAATAATGACATCATTAAATGTCATCCTAAAACAATGATTACAGCCGCCAACTATCAAAATCTACAACCTTGAGTCTCACGCCTCCCTAAAACCGGTTGCATGCACCACGAATGGTAGCAATTATGGGGAGGGTTTTCACGCTCAACATTTTCAAGAACTTAGATTTTAACACAAAATCAACATCTCTAAGTAWATTMYARAAAAGGRRACAAAACAAATAAGAATTTTGATTCCAGCAGGCTAACAGGATGAGAAATCCTTTTTAAAGATGCATGCAAGATTCAATCATCCAAGAATATGATCAGACCTCACATGCAAGAACTCTCTTTTTCTTTCTTAGGGACTAAAGAATCTTGGGTCACAAATTATCATCCCAACGAAGACACATGCAGGTCTTTGATGAATAATCTCTCCTCTTTAAATCCCATAAATCTTACTAAAAGAATCGAGTAGGGAGAAGGATAACGAGTTTCGAACAACTAAAGAGAATAAACAGCTTTTAAAACATACCTTTTCTTGGTCGAAATGATACGAACAAATCTCAAGAAYAKCAKAAATCTTTGAGCTTTGCAAGGAGATGGAATCGGTTGGAAGGTGATGAATGTTAGAGAGAGAAACGAAATGGATGGAAATTTTGAAGGATGAAGAATTTTCAAAAGATAAGGGGTATTTATATGGGTCTTCAAGAGAAGAAATGGGCTGACTCTAAAGGTCCAGGCCCAAGAAGGCTTTTATTTACTAAATACAAGGCCCCAATAAATACAACAAACAAAACAATTTTGACAAAAKATTTTTAAAACTCCACTCTTTCAAAATAATAATTGGCAACCAAATGACTATCCCATGATCCTCCAAAATCAATTACACATGCTCTAAGCATATCTTCTAAAGTTTGGATAGTTCGTTCACT
>NW_020202036.1:32076-45109 GCF_001531365.2 Cynara cardunculus var. scolymus
ATTCTGTTCTGGAATTTCCAGAATTCTTTGTCATCTTTCACCAAATTAGATATTAATCCACCCAATCTTTCTTGTTTGATCTTATCCTCCTTCATTGCCTCATGTTGAAGTTCTCGTAACTCTTCTCGAATATTGGGTAATAACTCAACTCGTAAAGCTATAGCTTTGATAGTTCCACTTTTCTCTTGTCGACTTAACGCATCGGCCACTATGTTTGCCTTTCCTGGATGATACAAAATTTCACAATCATAATCACTTACCAATTCTAACCATCTACTCTGACGCATATTCAGATCCTTCCGATGGAACAGATGTTGTAAGCTTTTATGATCTGTGAAGATTTGACATTTTGTTCCATATAAATAGTGCCTCCATATCTTCAAAGCAAACACTATTGCCGCCAATTCCATATCGTGAGTAAGATACTGTCTTTCATGATCTTTTAACTGTCTAGAAGCATAAGCTATTATGTTTCCACGTTGCATTAGTACACAACCCAAACCCATCTTTGACGCGTCACTATAAACAACAAAATCTTCCATTCCATCTGGTAAAGATAGAATTGGTRYAMTRYATAACTTATCCTTCAATATCTGAAAAGCCTGAGCTTGTGCTTCATCCCACTCATATTTCACATTCTTCTTGGTCAGCTTCGTTAATAGAGTAGCTATATGAGAGAAATCCTGTATAAACTTACGATAATACCCAGCTAATCCAAGAAAACTTCTGACTTCAGTTGGAGTCTTTGGAGCTTCCCAWWTTTYAATAGCTTCAATCTTGAGTGGATCTACTTTAATCCCTTCTTTTGAGATAACATGCCYCAAAAACTRAACTTCTCGTAGCCAAAATTCACATTTTGACATCTTGGCAGACAGTTTCTCTTGTTTCAACAATTCCAGAAGTAATCTCATATGATGTGCATGTTCTTCTTCCGATCGAGAATATATCAAAATATCGTCAATGAAAACAATCACAAATTTATCAAGATAGGGACGACACACCCTATTCATCATATCCATAAAGGCTGCAGGCGCATTTGTGAGTCCAAATGGCATAACCAGGAATTCATAATGACCAAACGTGTATGGAATGCTGTTTTCGACACATCTTCATTCCGAATCTTCAATTGATGATAACTGGACCGTAAATCAATCTTTGAAAAATAAGTAGCCCCAACCAATTGATCAAACAAATCATCAATTCTTGGGAGAGGATACTTATTCTTGATTGTCAATTTATTCAACTCCCGGTAATCAATACACATCCTCATTGATCCATCTTTCTTCTTTACAAAAAGCACCGGCGCACCCCACGGGGAAGTACTTGGTCGGATAAAACCTTTATTCAACAATTATTTCAATTGAGACATTAACTCCTTTAATTCAGAAGGAGCTAATCTATATGGTGCACGCGCAACAGGTGTTGCTCCAGGAATTAAATCAATCTGAAATTCTATCATTCGGTCTGGAGGTAGACTTATCAAATCTTCTGGAAATACTTCAGGAAATTCCCTTACGACTGGAATATCCTCCATCTTTCCCTTCTCTTTGTTCATATTTATAGCATATGCAAGAAAACAAACACATCCCTTCTGTACATACTTCCTAGCCTTTAGAATTGAAATTAGGCTAGAGTAACAATCCCGTCGATCTTCATAAATCACAACTCTTCCTTTTTCAGGTAAGTTTATATGAATCATCTTTTCATTACATACTATGTTGGCATGGTTTTCAGCTAACCAATCCATGCCTATAATTATATCAAATTCCCTTAAAGGCAAAAGAAATAACTGTATAGGCACCTCACATCGTTCTATACTTATAAAACATTCATCAATTCTTTCCTTAACCAAAACTTCACTATCATTTGCTGTTTCCATAATTAGATCCTCACTTAATGCTTTAGATTCTAAATATGCGTAATTAACAAATGATGGTGACACAAAAGAACGATTTGCACCCGAATCAAAAAAAAACTTTGGCACATACTGAATTAACAAGGAATGTACCTGTTACCACTTCGGGGTGCTCTTTCGCCTCACCTCTCATCATCTGAAAGGCTCTCCCTTTCGCAGACTCCCCACGTCTTATTTCTCCTCGACCACTTGAATTAACACGATTATCCATTTGTCCACGACCAGTTGGCACATAACCAGGTCCTCGGCCTCCAGAATATCCAGATCCCCTTCCTCCAACAAAACCAGACCCTCGACCCTTTGCTTRCGGACAATCGGCATTTACATGTTGAGGCGAATTACAAGTAAAACACCTCTGCATCATTCTACAATCTCGAGCTATATGTCCTGGTTCCTAACATTTAAAACATAATCGAGATTCGTTATTACAATTTCCCTGATGTATCTTATGACATCGGGTACACGCCCTATCAGCAAATCTTGAGATTGGCCGATTCAAAATTTCCATAAACCTCGGTGTACGGAAATCAGTTACTGTAGCTTCCCCTTTTCTCTTCTCTCCTACCTTTTCTTGTGGTTGTCGGTTAATATCTTGTTCTAGTATTTCAGCTACATCAACTGCCGCTTGAAATGTTATCAGATTTTTGGATATCACATATTTTCGAAGATTCGACTCCAACCCCCAGATATACTTTCTCTCTTTACTATTTTCAGATATAATATAGGCTTCAGCAAACCTAGATTGTTCCATAAAAACTTCTGTATACTGGCGGACTGACATGTTTCCTTGCTCAAGACGAAGGAAATCATCTTCCAACTTTCGTACTGCAACTTCAGGACAATACTGCATTTTAAACTTAACCATAAATTCTTCCCACAACATGGTCTTCAAAATGTTCGGATCTGAACTGGACAGGACTTTCCACCAGTATAAAGCACTTGATCTCAAACGAGATACAACAAACATGACTTTGTCCTCTTCTGCACTTTTACTGATTTGCAGACTCAACTCTATCTCCTTTAGCCAACACATGGCTTTAACAGGATCACGCTCACCAGAAAACTTGGGAGGTTTACAAGCAAGAAACATTTTGATATCTCCTCCTTTTTGTACTGAAGATGAAGTAAGGGGTACAGATGTACCAGTTACCGATGTACTAGCTCCGGCTTCCTCCTGATAATTGGAATTCCTTACCACTTCTGGATTATTTTGGGTTGTATGCCCCCAACAAATTCACCAAACTTTCTTGGAATTTTCCCAACTCTGTTGCCAACATTTCTTGGGTAATAAATCCGGGATCAGGAACATTGTGTCCACCCCTTGCTCTTCCTCTTTCATGACCAGACATTGAACTTTCTTGAGCTGACAGGTCTTCTTCTTGTCTAGTACCTCTACCTCTTCCTCGATCCCTGCTACGACTTCGTGTTTCTATTTGTGTCCACCCCTCTCTAATTCCACTGGAAGCTCCTAATTCCTTCTTCCAAAGAGATGGAAACCATATCTAGCATATGGGAAGGAAGAGGACCTCCTCTCTTGTGATAGGACAACAAGAGGATTCAGTACATTTGCATGGATAACATGGAGGCAACAGGCCGAGTTTGTTGCTAGATTCAGATACGACATCGAAGGTTGTTGTTCGTAACTGGTAAAACTTTGAAACACCCGTCCTACCTCATTTCATGTGGATCGTTGGAGGAACACGGTTATTTTATGTTGAGTGTATGGCTCTCATATCACAACAAATGTTACCCTAATGGTCCTGCACATTCTCAAAAGTACTTCTCTCCGCAAAAAACACAAGTCTCAACAATTTTTAGTAATAACTCCAATGATAATTGGTGTAAGTATAAACATTTTTTGTAACACCCTCAGCCTCACATTCCATATATAACACATGTTTCATACATAGAATACATGTTAAGCCCACAAAGGTCCATAATACAAGAGTCTATAATGCAAAACATACAACTCAAAAATTTCAAAAGTGCATGCTCTTGTATCTTAACATCTCAACTTCTAAACATGACTGATTAAGATCTTCATACAGCTAAGCACATTGGTAAATAATTCATAGAATGCTCTTTCCTTTATTATAACTACCTGCACACATATTTGAAAACACAAAATGAGGGTTAGACATGAATGTCTAGTAAGGTTCACTTTTTATGTAATGCAGGGTGAAGATCACCAAAATATTTAAACCATTTTATATAATGAAGGATAAAAACCATATTCTGTTTGAGTCCATCGGACCTCTAGTTCCAAAGCCATACTTAGAAAATATTATGTTCGGGTCCGTCAGAACTCTGGTTCCAAAGACCACGCAGAAAATCTTTTAACTCTTAAGAGGACTAGAGCTCCTCTGGTTCCTCTACCAGAGCTTCTGGTTCTTCGACCAGAGCCTCTGGTTGTACTAACCAGAGCCTCTTGCTCAGGTAATTTCCCATAATGTTCCTTGACTAACTTTGTAATTAATAAAATAGCCTTTTCCATAACTAAAAATGATTAAAAAGGGTTCATGTATAACTAGAGCTTCTGGTTCAAAAGACAAGACCAATTAGAGCCTCTGGTTCAACGTGTAAGCCAACCAGAACCCCTCTGGTCTGTTTTTCATAAAAAGATTCTAAGTATAAAATGCTTTCCTTAAAAACTTTTTAAAATACGATTTTTGACACAGAAGCTCTTATAAATAGATACAGAGCCACTGGTCCAATTACTACATTTAGCAAGAACTTGCATATTTCTCAAATCAATGAACATACCTCTGGTTCTATAGTGAGGACCAACCAGAGCCCCTCTGGTTCCTTACAAGGAACAACCAGAGCCCCTCTGATTCCTCATAAAATGAGTAATCTGTTTTGTTAAACCCCACAATGCAAAATGTAAAAAGTAATGAAAAACAAACAAGTGATGAAGAACCAGAAGATCAATGAAGACATCAAGGCAGAAACGACTAAGTCTGGATTCGACCATTGGATCGATGGACAGACTAACCAGAAGATCGATGGAAAGAACAACCATTGGACCAATGGACGAAGTTAGACCATTGGATCGATGGAAAGACCAACTAGAGGATCGATGGACGAAGTTTAACCAGAAGACCGATGGACGATGCGTTCTCATCGATGCTCTGGACAGACAAACACTTAGAAGATTTTCTAAGTATTCATCCAAGCGTTTAATGAAGATTTGAAGATAAGGATGAATTCATCACATTGATAATGACAGCTGAAGATGACAAATCAACAGCTGGAATTAATGTTTATCTTGTTAATAATGCTTATCCATGTAAAAGATAAACTTTATCTATTAGCAAGACTATTTGCTAGAAAGTAGCAATATATAGTTATCTTAGTATTAGCCATCTAGTATAAATAGATGATTAGGTCGCATGTGAATAAAGCGCCTGTAAGTAAGCGTGTGAGTAAGTGTGATAGAGAAAAATGTTTTTACTCTTTGTTTTACGTTTTATTATTTATAAAGTAAAACCTTTGAAGCTCAAAACTATTCTTGAATATTTTAATTTTATTTTTGAGTCTTCATAACTTTCTTCGTAAAATCACTATAATTTGGTTATTTATAACTAGATTATTAGTGTTATTGAGAGATCTGGGATCAACAATTGGTATCAGAGCCTATTGATTGATTTTCCAATCAAACGATCATTTAAAAATCTCTCAATTTTTAAATCTTCTTTCTCATAAAAAAATTCTCTGTTCTTCTCGAAACTTTTCAATGACCAATTGGAATTCAGCATTGTTAGGACCTATAAATTCAGATTTGGTATTTGATCTCTTACTCTTGATGATCTTTAGAACGATTACAGTGCAGCGAAAACAATGATAAGAACACAACAGAGTAATTAATCAAGAACACACAGATTGATATGAAGATGATGAACGCAGTAGAATAGCTTCAAAGGTTTTTCAATTGATTGAAAATAAGACGATTACAATTCGGAAGCACACTGAATTACAAAGGCCTAAGCTGCTATTTATACTAGTTTCTAACGACCTTTCTGACATGACGTAGACGAGTGAAATCATCCAAGCCATCCAAATAAAGCCGATTAAAGACCTAGTCACGTGAGAAGCACGTGCAACTAATAACCTTTGAAAAACAGCAGAACAGGATCTTCACAGAAGACGAATCCGCAGACCCTTTGTTACCCAGCTCAGAGGCTCTGCTGTAGAAGACTTGTAGGTTCTTATTGCCAGAGGACCATCTTCCAGAACCTCTGTGAGAGACAACAGAGGTTCTGTCATTCTTGACTTGCACGATCAAACAGCTTGTGTTGATGGTCCTCTGTTGTCTTCTGTGGAAGATACCCTTCTGTGAACACTTGCAGAAATCTTTTTCATACTTTTACATTACATAAAAACTGGAGCTAACAATCTCCCTCTAAGTATGAAAAAGTAAAAATGGACAAAGAAATGCAAGAAATGACTAATTGAAAGAATTACAAGAGGAGATAAAACTCATCCTCTGAAAAGAATTACATAAATTGAAAGAATTACAAAATTGTTGCTCAGGCCTATCTATTATAGAAGATTACTCCACAGCAGAGTCTGGATAGTCGTCTATGGCAAACTGCTGATCTGTTTTAATGGTTCTGTAGACCTTGAATATCCATTCTCTGAAGAAGACTTGAACTTTAATCACTTCCAGAATACCAGACACTTCATCCGCCCTTAGATGTCCTCTTTGCACTTCTGCAGCCACTTGGTTGAACACCCACTCAAGAGTCTCTGTCGCATATTTGTTCGCCTCTGTGGGATCAAAGAACCTTAGAATGTCATCCTTGTCCAAGAACACAAACCCAAAGATGGGATTTTGGAAAATAGTGTTGGGATGACATCTAAGTAGCCAACTTGGCCTGTTCTTTGGAGGGGAAATCCTCAATTCTGTTTGGGCCAACCTTATCGCGATATCAAAGTCCTTCTGGCTGTAGTATTTCACTTGAGCACGCATAACTTCGATTAACCTCCTGAGCGATATAGAATAGCTTGACCTCCTCTCCATGTATTTGTTAAGAATTTTGTGCAGGAAGATCAAGTCAAATACACATAGGTTGTGGAGGTCAGCATCTGTGAACGTGTATAGGTTGTCGTCGTCCCTCTTCACCACATATTGAGCATAGAGCACGGTCTTCTTCAGCATCATTCTTGGAGATATTGTTTCAAGAGAGGTTATCACGTTCTCTAAGAAGACCTGCTTGCGTGGCTTTGTGAGTCTTGAAAAGTGAAACTTCGTACCTGCAGAGGGTATACCTGTAAGCTCTGGATCGTAAGGGGGCTCTGTGTCAACGGCAGAGTAGCGCCACCGCAGAATCTCCTTCACAGTGGTTACAGGCTCTGTGCGCACCTTCTGTGTGGGAATTTTGCTCATCGAATCAAAAATCTCATATACCCTTCCCACTGTGGCAGATTCTGGTACTCTGGTTTCTTCTTCTTCTAGAATTGGCCTCTGGGTGGACCCCTCTACTAGGATAGGTTTGACGGTTCCTAGCAGAGCGTCGAACGTACCCGTGGACGTTTCCTCTTTCGCCCTCTTGGAGGATGAGCCTTCTCCAGCTCTGGGGATAGGGGCTCTGCCCTTTCTTGCTTGAGCTTCTGCCAAAGACGCCTTTAATGCTTGAACGAGCTCTGGGTCATCGTACTCTTCTTTGTTTATCTCCTGTGGCGTTTCAGAGCTCGGCTCCTCTACAACTTTGCCCTTGCCTGTCCCCTTAGGCTCTGGTGTTTTGTCTTTTGAGAACAGGACTTCTGTAGAGTCCACTATCTTTAGTGGTTTCGCAGAGGTCTGCTTCTTTGGCTCTTCAGCTTTCTTCTCTGTCTTCTTCTCCCCCTCATGACGATCATGGTCACCACCTCCTTGATCGTCATGGTTTTTTGTGGCTTCTGCCTTGCAAGTAATGAGGGGAGCTTTCTTCAATCGCCTTATGATTCTGGTAGCCGCCTTCTCCATTTTCTCGATCACCAGCTCTGCTTGCACAGAAGCGTTGTTTATATCGATCTCTGAGGCCCACTTCATTTTAAAGAGACTTCGATAGATCTTGCTTCTGAAGGAGTCACCTTCTTTGACGAGCTTTGAAGTGCAGTCTCTAATAGATTGATTGGAAGCTCAGGATTCTTTGAGAAGTTGATCTGTGTGCTTGCTCACGATATCTCCTAGGGCTTCAACCATTGCGTCTAGCTCTCTACGAGTGGCTAGATGGTTGATGTTTGCCCTGAAATATTTGGTATCAATACCGTAGGTGATCGTAGAGGAGAACATGTTCTTGATATCGTCCTTGAACATGAAGTAGTTTGTGTAGCCTGCAGAGATGAAATCAGCAGCAAACTGGGCGGCCACCTCTGGTAGATTTGTCTTCAGCTTCTGGATTGAAGAGGGGTTGAGTGACAGAGAGCTGAAGGCTTCTACGAGGTCATCTTTTTGAAGTACAGAGCTCTGAAGGGTTGAAAGAGTTGCCTTGAGTTCTGACGTTGTAGATGTCAACTCCTTCAGAGCCTCTATTATTGGAGCAAGGGCCTCTGTCGACAATTGAGAGGTGAACAAGCTTTTCAACTCCTCCAACCTCTGGAATATCGTTGTGGCGAAGGTTTGTAACTCCCCATTCGTCACATAGATATCCTGGGAACCTAGATCACCAACACATGGTGACCTAGTAGCCTCGGAGTGTGAGGCGCCCTCAGTGACTCGTTTTGCGAAGTCTGCTCGGGGATTTCCACCGGATCCTCGGACTTCTCTGTGAGGAGAGCCTACTAGTGTTCTGTCGATATCGTGCCTTGTAGGTTCAGAGCCTAACACAGCAGAGGGATCGAGTGTGGACTTTGGGCGTTCTAGACCCTCAGTCTCTGTGACTCTCACATATGCCTCTGAATCATATTTTGGTTGGTCACTCAAGTGTAGAGAGGCAACGGATGCCTCTTTGGGTTGTGACGAGTCCTTGGGCGATTGAACTCTTATATTAAAACCACCATCCTTTTGAGAGGATGTTTGAGTGAGTTATGGTTCCCGGGTAGTGCATTTGACAGAGGACGGAAGAATGTCCTCTGCGAGGTTAGCTTGGGTTGGGCTTAGCGTGTGCACGCCCTTTTCAATTGGGGATCCCTCTAGAACAGGGTCCCTAGAAACGTGGGTAGCACTGGGAGGAGGGCTAGGATGTGTACCTTGGGTATCTTTTTCTCCCTCTCCTAACTCCAACTCTTCTTCTTCTTCGTCGTCTAAGACGACCTCTGTCCCCAAATCAGCTACTTMCGTAGGCGCTTTAAACTCCTGTTGAATTTGGAAGATAACGTCTTGAATCTGCTCTGTTGGGGACTCATCGTGAACCACTTTGCGCAACCTTCTGCACTTTGGAGTAGCCTCTGCAGGGCTTTCTTGTACCACAGCCTCTGTGACCATAACCTCTGCAGGTTGGGCCTTCTTTGATTTCTTTTTCTTTTGTTTCTGCAAAGGACTACTTGGACCCTCTTCTTCTGCGAATCTCTTCTTCCCTACCTTTTTCACAGAAGAATCAACACCCTTCTGTGTCTTCTTTGGCTTCTTAGGTGGGGGACTTGCTACTCTAGGTCTTTCCTCACTCACCTGTCTAGCCTCTGCTGGCTCCTCCTGTCGTCCCTCGACCCTCATTTTTTCAACTCTCTCTCCTAAGGGGATCCCTATGCGTGGAGGGGTTTCAGGGACCGGCTCCGGCCTCCTGAATCCACGTCTCTATGATTTCCTATCTTCATGACTAAGGTATTTGAGCATGGATTTAGATAGGGGTCTGGGGCTTCTGTACCCAACCTCATGCTCTGTCGGATGGAACTCCTTAAAAGAATACAGTCTGGCGTTAGGCTCGGCAGAGGGCAGCTTCTCTGTGATCAATTCCCCAAAGACTAGGCCAAAGAATCTCTGTAGAATTAGGTTTGGATGGTTTAGGTCTTCCTTGGCCTTTTTCTGCGCCTTAACCTTGGACTTTTCACCCCTTTGTGTCGCGCATTTCTTCTTGATTAGTCCAACCATATCCTCGAATATAAGTTGTGCGTAATCGAGAGGCAGGTTGAAATAACTTCCGTAGACAATTGAGAGCATTGCGTGAGAGGTTTGATCATGACTGCCAACCTTCCCTGTTAGACAACAGTTTATTATGGAGAATAGGGTGTTCCATAATGGGGGAAGGCCTTTTCGTTTGAATTGAGTCCTTTTGGTAATTTTGGTCCTGGTGGCATAGGAATGAAATTCGAGAAACTCAATTAGCTCGGAGTGGGGTTGGGGTGAAAGCATCTAAATTTAGACATTCCAGGGAGGGTAGGTGTAGGGCAGTTCGAAGACTATTAACGTTAAGTTCCATTGGCACCAAGGATTTGATGATTGGGTGAGAGGCGTAACCAACTATGCTCAAACCAGTGTTGTCCAAGGTTGTAATGTATGAGCTTAGGAGGAATTAGGTGATATATGACTCAGGCGTAGGTTTGGTGGCTGAAAGGGGGTAAAATAGGGGATGGTTTCGAAGAATTTCTAGGAGGGGGAAGGTGAACTCAGGGAAACCTGTTGAAGAAGGAACGAAATAATAATTGTTTGGTTTCTTCACAAGAACGACTTTTTCGTATCGATTCTAGACAAATGATAAGGCATGAGATGTTAAAGCTTGGGCTTGAGTGACTTCATTGTCGCTTGAAACGTTAACCGATTGAGTTGAGGCTGAGGAAGATGACATATTTGCAGGTTTTAGTAAAGCTTGAGAAATTGCAGGTTCGTCTGAGAAGAAAGGTATTGTAAAGGTTTACGTTTTGGGGGGAAGGGGGTATTTATAGTGAGGGATTTGAACTGAACCGTTTTATTGGGGGAAATAACGTGATGAGTGGATATAAGGTGTGACGAATCAAAAATATGACACGCTGTGTTGGGAAGACGCGCGATTGATGACGTGCGCCCCCGATTCTAACACGTGCGTGATATGCTTTAACCCTTATCCACAGAACCACGCGCACCATATCAATAGACAAGAACTATAAGAGAGTTCTATCAGAGGCCAAAGGGTAACAGAGCCTCTGTGATATGTGTTAGGTTCTCAAATATGTTACACCTTTATTTACCCAAACGGTTTGAAAATCCTCAGAGAGATGAGTACTTGCTCAGTTCAAACCCATAGAGCCTCTGATAGAAGCGTCAGACGTTCTGATGAATTGACCTCTGAGAACAAGATACTTCAAAAGTTTTGGCACCTTCTGAGGTTTTGATTTTCATTTCAAAACTCCCCCTATGAGCYAGCTTCCATGGCTCCCCCTYGAACTAAAAACCATTTAAAATCCTAAGAAGAAGTATCGACAGAGGATCCGTTCAAAGAGCCTCTGAGAGCTATCACAGAGGATCTGTGAAAAGACTTCTGTGATGAAAAAYATTTTTCTTCTTCAAAAGGTTTTATTATTTTRAAGCACATACTCCCCCTCAAACCTTGCAAGTCTCTGCAAGATAAACCTGTTAACTATGAAATCAAGAGAAGGTTAATCAAGAAATTAAAACTATAAACATAATGAAATTTAAAAGAAAAGATATATACAAAATAATGAAATTAATAAAAGAGAAAACAACTTTATACAAAAAGAATAAATAAATAAGACATTCAACAACTAGAACTGTGGACATGTCATTCCTATTTTCTCAACAAGGAAATTAAACCTTTTCTCATCAAGGGCTTTAGTAAAGAGGTCAGCCAATTGAAATTCAGATTTTACAAAGTATAATTCGATATTACCTTCTTCAACATGATGTTTTAAGAAATGGTACCTTATGTCGATATGTTTTGTTTTTGAATGTTKCACAGRATTGGCTGATATAGCAATARCACTCTTTGAATCACAGAGGATTGGGATCTTGTTGATAGAGTAGCCATAATCATGTAGTTGAGTCTGCATCCACAGAGCTTGTGAGCAACAACTTGCAGCGGCTACATATTCAGCYTCTGCCRTGGAAGTTGATACACAATTCTGTTTCTTTGAAGACCAACTAACCAGCTTTCCTCCAAGAAACTAACAGCTTCCAGCGGTGCTCTTTCTGTCAATTTGGCATCCACCATAGTCTGAATCCGTATAAGTCACAAGATCAATGTTGGAATGCAGAGGATACTAAAGTCCTAGAGTTGGTGTCTTCTTTAAATATCTTAGGATCCTCTTTACTGCACTAAGATGTGATTCCTTGGGGTTTGCCTGATACCTAGCACATATACATTTGGAAAACATGATATGAGGCCTACTTTCAATTAAATATAAGAGGGATCCAATTATTCCTCTGTAGAGCTTGCACTCTACAGAAGGACCGTTAATGTTCTTATGAAGTTTTTGGCCAGGGGCCATGGGAGTCCTCATGGGAGAGGCTTCATTCATTTTGTACTTCTTCAATAGGTCATGTACATATTTGGATTGGTTTATGAATATTCCTTCGGAGGATTGCTTCACTTGTAGACCTAAGAAGAAGGTGAGTTCTCTCATCATGCTCATCTCGAACTCACTCTGCATCAAGAACTCAAACTCTTTGCACATAGAAACGTTAGTTGCACCAAAGATTATGTCATCAACATATATTTGTACAAGGAAGATATCATCATTCTGTTTCTTGTAAAACAAAGTAATATCTGTCGTACCTCTGTGAAAACCATTGGTTGTAAAAAAGATGGACAAGCGATCATACCATGCTCTACGAGCCTGTTTGAGACCATACAGAGCCTTGTCTAAGAAATAGACATGGTTTGGATACTTATCACTTTCAAACCCTGGTGGTTGCTTGACATAAACTTCTTCTCTGAGTTTGCCATTCAAGAAGGCTGACTTGACATCCATTTGAAACACTTTGAACCCTCTTTGAGCAGCATATGCTAGAAAGATACGAATAGCTTCTAGTCTAGCCACAGGGGCAAAGGTTTCTTCATAGTCAATACCTTCTTCCTGGCAATATCCTTTAGCAACTAATATGGCCTTGTTCCTCACCACCACGCCTTGTTCATCCTTCTTATTGCGAAAACCCCACTTGGTGCCAATAGCAAGCTTCCCAATTCGCAGAGGTACAAGAGTCCATACCTGGTTTCTGTCAAATTGAATGACTCATCTTGCTTAGCATCAACCCAGAAGGAATCT
>NW_020202037.1:0-6821 GCF_001531365.2 Cynara cardunculus var. scolymus
GGGCATCTTTATACTTCTTCATCAGAAGTTCATTGGTTTGAAGCTTCTGGTGAAGTATTTCCTGTTCTTTTTAAAAGAAATCTTTAAGAGCTACTGAATTTAGTCTCTCTGCCTCGGATTCCTTTAAGGCCTTTGTTTTCTTTTCTAGGTCCTTAGTTATTCGTTTGTTTAATTCCAGAAGTTTATCTTTCTTTGATTTTTTAAGAGTGCTGATGCGAGTCTTTTCCTTTGCAAGTTCAGCTTTTTCTTCAGTTAGAAGGTCAGTTTCTCTTTTGTAGAAACTTGCTTCTTTTTTCGCTTTTAATCTTTCAGATTTTTCAAAGTTCAATTTTTCTTCTAATTTGAGGAAATCCTCTAAAAGTTTTATTACCCTTAACTCTAGCTCCGATGGGACAGAGTTGGTTTCATTGGAGGTAGACTCACATACCTGATCATCAGAGTTGTGGGCGGATTCTGCATTGGACGTGGCCATCAAACAGATGAGTGCTTTTTCTTCATCATCTGATGAAGAATCGGACACCCAATTTTCTTTCTCAGCCATCAGGCTTCGCTCTCTGGAATTATATTTGTATTGTTCTTGTAATAGTCAGCATCCTTTACCAATCGTCCTCTGCATTCTTGGGAAAAATGACCGAGTTTTCCGCACCTGAAGCATCGGAGGACATTTTTCCTTCCATCCTTGTCTTCTTTCCTCTCGTCTCTTTTGTCTTCTCTTCTTTCTTCTCTTTCTTCTCTTTCTTCTCTCCCATCTCTTCTGTCTTCCCTCTGATGAAAATTGGATGGCTTCCTCTCATACGATGACTGGTACCTTTCCCTCTTGAACTCTTTTCGTTCATASGKTTTCTWGATGAACTTTTTCTGGAACTGCTTTGTGATCAAGGCCAAAGATTTGGCAAAAGCTTTAATTTCATCATTTGATTCAGAAGTTTCTTCTTCAGATTTTGATTCTACCACCAATGCTTTCTTGCCTTTCTTTTTATGTTCTTTGGTAGAGGTCCTTGTTTTTTCCTTTTCATCGGCAGCAAGGGCAAGAGGTCCACCAATGGAAACCTTCTTTTTCATTATGTCATTCTCTTGTGCTGCAAGCGTTCCATACAGATCATGAAGTGACCAGCTGTCTAGGTCCTGGTTTGCTTGAAGGGACATAGACAGCTGAGTCCATTCATCGCCCAGACTTTTTAGGAATAAAACGTTGTTTTCTTCCTTAGTTCTGGAGATATTGTTTCGACGACATTGATTGATCAACGTGTTAAAACGATCATATGTTTTATGTATTGGTTCATCAGGAAGGGCCTTGAAATTAGTATATTCGTTGAGACATTGTGCTCTATGATTTTTCCTCATTTTTGCTCCTCTTTCCAGTTGGCTTGCAAGTTCATCCCATAGTTCCTTGGCTGTGGAACATGCGTCGAGGGATTGGAAGATTTCATTGGGTATGGCCATGATTATCAATCGTTTGGCCTTCTTGTCTGTTTCTACTCTTTCCATGTCGTCTTCATCCCAATCCTTCTCATCCTTGGGCATATAGTAGGCAGGAATTTTTGTCGTGGTGTTTGTTCCTGGAACTCTTGGGATAAGAGTTTGTGGAATGTAAGGACCCTCCATTACATATCGCAGGAGGTTCCTGTCCATTCCTTCCAAGAAATTCACCATTCTGATCTTCCATTATGGATATTCTTCTCGTTGAAGAGTTGGAGGCTTGGTGAGAGAGTCAACACTATACGCAGAATTCCAGTTGGCCATTGAGAATTTTGAAGAGAACGATTAATGTTTTGACGAGAAAGAAGATAAAAAATGGAGAGATTTTTTGTTTGATCGTTTTGATTGGAAAATCAATCAATCGACTCTAATACCAATTGTTGATCCCAGATCTCTCAATAACACTAATAATCTAGTTAATAACAACCAAATTATAGTGATTTGATGAACAAWGKKATGAACACTCAAGAAGAAATTATGAACAAATAAGAACAATCTTGAGCGTCAAAGATTTCACTTTATTAATAAGAAAAATGTAAAAGCGACTCTTTTTACAATAGGCCTAATCACCTATTTATACTAATAAGAATATAACTATCTAATAAGACTTTTTAGCTAATCTTCTAATAACAGATAACAATTATCTAAACTATGGATAAACTTTAGTAATTAAGATAAACTTGAAATCTAGCTGTTGACTTGTCATCTCCAGTTGTCATTCATGGTATGATGGATCATCCTTATCTTTAAGTCTTCATCACATGCTTCTGGATGAATTGTTGGATAATACACTAAGTGTAGTTGACCAGAGGTTCGATGAAGATGCTCTTTCCATCGCATCCTTGGTCGTCCATCGGTCCTCTGGTTGTGCTCCAGACTTAGTCAATTCTGCCTTGATGTCTTCATCGGTCTTCTGGTTCTTCATCACTTATTGTTTTTCATTACTTTTTCACTTTATGAATTATGGGGTTTAACACATTGTATGAAGTACATTAACGTTTTAATTGTCTTCTTATTGATTTAAGGACTGTAGGCAGGGAATATTCTAACTCTGATACTTTAACTAAGTTTCTAGAATGTCTTTCTGAATCTTGGGATACTTATTCCATGTGTCTCAAGATGTCCAATGGCATGTCCTCTCTTTCTCTTTCTACTCTTTACAGGATCTTGCTTAATCATGAGCAATCTCGTCAGCTCAAAATAGGGGGAGATTATTGATTCTCTCTCATAGATTTGATGATAATCCCTTTTACCTATTGAATATAATGTTTCTGTTTATTCAGTTTCAGCGATCATCACAGATTCTGTTCAATGATCGCTGAACATGCATTGTAACTCTCCAGTGACTCTTAATACTTCAAGATGACAAAACTCACACCAAATAACCTTAAGCAAATGTCAAAGACAAAAATGAAGATTAGAGACTAGCGCGTTCGTGATCTGAAGCAGCATTCAGTCATTACAAACTAGTCAACATATGTGTGAAGACGGCACAAGCTTCAACGAATGCTGAAGAGACCTCCAACGTCATCCCAGCATTTAGCGACCAAATGAAGCTTATCATGCACGTTTATTTTTATCTTGTCCTTCCACACACTAAGGACAAACACTTAAATTTTCTATAGTATAATATTGTATAGAGCCACTCATTTGTCCTGCTCATGAATAGACAAAAAGACTATTCACTGTAGCAAAGGACAATCTTTCCTCCAAAAGCTTGACACGTGTTGTGTACCTTCTGAATTGGATTTAATGCAATGGGTATAAATAGTTGAGTGTTCTCTACTCAGTTATATCATCTTCCATACTCTAAGAAGCGTACCCAAGAAGTTACTTCTCTCATTACTCTCTCTCTCTCTAAAGAGAAAGAACCACTTTAAACAAGGGAAGAACATATTTCCAAGTCTTTATTTCTTATAGAAAATCTTTTCTCTTTGCTGAGTGTTTTTGTCTGTATCTCTAGATTGTTTAGATAGGTTTCTTCACCTTATCTTTTCCGCAAATAATATATAAATTTTTTATTGATCTTTCTTTATTAATATAATTTTTAAAAGTGAAAGTTTCTGTGTTTATATTCATCCCCCCTTTACAAACTGTTACTTATAAACTCTTGTTGATCCAGCTGGGACCAACAGTTATGATCTTTTAAGAAGACAATATATAAATGATGAAACATGTTAAATTGTTTTGATTTTATTTCATGTTCTAAGCACAAACCTCTTGGAAAGAAAATTCACCATAAGAGAAATCATTACATTTACGCAAACAAATCTCTCTGACACGCCTAATATATTACACTCGCAATTTCAAAAATTTAGCTCCACTTTTCTACACTCTATAATAAGTAAACAAAAAAATCAAATACTTAAATTGCATTTGAATAGGGTGCTCTAAAACAAAAATCTCTATTGGTCCTAAAGGTATCTACAAGTATAAACAATTTGTAAAATTGGGCATGAATATAACCACGTAATTTTTCACTTTTCAATTCTTTTATTGATTAAGGAAGAATCAATTTGGATTTTATATATTGTTACAAAACTAAATAAGGAAAATTCCTAATCTAAACAATCTTCATAATCACTAAGTTTTTTCTTGCACGAAGAAAGTAAGAAAAAGAGAGAAGAGAGTCTTGAAGATGTAGAAGGAGTTGAAGGTGTGAGTCTGTGTATATGTATGTCTAAGAAGAAAGCTCTTCTAGGCTACATATATTGTATTAAATCCACTTTAGAGAGTACAATCAATTTGTCAAGAGATGATTGGGATGTTCGTCCTTGTCCTTCAAATATGGAAGACGTTTGGCCGTATATAAACAATTGTTTCAGGAAGTTGGTGAGCACGCTTGGAGACAGAAAAGCAAATCGTACTATACCTTTGTATCGATGCAAGAGGTATGCACTTTTGTGCAAGAGAGTAATACAAAACAATCTAGAAATGAAAGACTTGATGCAAGTATAGGGAGGATTCGCTGAGGACTCCTCCCTATATCACTGAGTTCTGTTCAAATTTCGCACTTGAGACAGTCATGGTATCACTAAATGCAATTCATGAGTAGACCATATTTCTCTTCATCTTTATTTTTGATATCACTGATTATTCTTTGATGTGTATTTCACTTGGAAGGAATAACTTAAGTTCTAACATGTTACGATACATGTTCAATGATCACTGAAAAGACTTAGATATACTCGATCGCTGAAATTGTACTTGAAGAAAATAACTAAGTAATTTTACTAAGTAAAAGCATCATCATCAAATCACTGAGAGAGTTTGGGTCAACAATCTCAAACTACATTTATAGACATGGAGTTGAATCCAATAAACCATGTCTTTATGAAATAGCCGACTCCAACAAACCATGTCTCAACCATTTGATTTGATGATTACACAAATACATATGATAAAACACTGAGAAAAGTTTTAAGATATGTGTATAAAATATGGTATACGAAATAAAGATCAAATTTTATCATATACAAATTTGTATAAGGATGGAATCCGAAGGCATCAGGATCCAAAATGCCTTATTGGATCCAAAAAATATAAGGATCCAAAAAATATTAGGATAAAAAATTTATTGAGTATCCGAAACATGTTATCGGGATCTGAAATATTTAAGGATCCAAGTTTTGTCATATATCTAATTCATAAAGAATCTGATTCTATGTAATATAATCTTTCTAGATCCTAAGTGCATCATTATTTTGGATAAAATTTCAGGTGTATAAGTCTTATTCTTGTATCTAATATTGGTCCAAACAAAATGCCTTCAGGAAAATCAAAAACTAGTTGAAGTGAAGTTATATTGACAACTAAGTAGAAATGATTATCATCTAGATGATTGAACACTGGTACTGGATAATTTAGTCAATTTGACAAAAAATGTTTGGCAAGCCACTTTGAAGTGCAAACTTAACCAACAATTTTGGCTTGCTAACTCTCACCAACACAGGTCATGGTATGGTAACATGCTCTACGTGTCAACTAAAGCAAGACATAAATTATTATTTTAATAGTATCATTTATAGTTCACTCTGCATACAAAAGGACGAGTTGGTTCGATAACCATCTACATCATAGCTTTAAGATATCTATAGGCTACATGAAGAGCATACACATATAATGATCAACCAATCAGATGAAGACACAATATAAAGTTGGCATGCAACATTTAATATATTCATGGTTATAAAAGGACCTTTGTCAATGTTGCAAATCATTTGTTTAACATAAATACTAGTTGTTAGTTTCTTAGATAAACCAACATCAATATCTGAATACTATCTTTATTCTTTAGATCTGAAAGAGTACCTTCTTCTACTGTTTCAGTATCTACTTGTGAGCAAATTTATCACCAAAGTTATTGCTTACATTAGCTCTTTCTTTTCTAATTTCGGCAACAATTTGTAATTTTATGTTTTATAAAACATGCATAAATTAAAAAATATAAATTTGTTATATTTGTATTCAACTCCCTAAATGTTAACGTAATGAAACCGATATAATGAATATGATATTAAAACTATAACAACAATTTTTGTTTAATTATCTCGTTTACCTGTAAATATTAATATCATTATCGACTTATCATTGTTGTTATCCATATGGATATCAATCTCTTGTCACAACTCTTATCCATATGGATATCAATCTCTTGTCACAACTTTTTCTATGACATTTTCTCAAATATGTTGTATAAAAAAACTAATACGACACTTTATTTAACAACGTGTTAAGAATTTGTTAAGATAACATCCTATACACCTATTGTAACACTTTTAGATATAACATTTTTTTATTTGGTTCAACAAATTTAAGTCTTGTAAAGTATCTTATTAGGACGTTTGGATATTTTAGTCGTCTTATAAAACTAAAATCGTTCTAGTACTATATAAAACTAAAATCGTTCTAGTACTATATATATACACACGACAATTTATTTTCACAACATTTGTTAAGAAGTTCAAAGTATCCTAAAAACCTATTGTAACACCTTTAAATATAACACTTTTTTATTTGGTTCAACAAATTTAAGTCTTATAAAGTATCTTATTAGAATGTTTAAACATTTTAGCCGTCTTATGAAACTAATATTGTTGTTTATATATTATCCTAATTATATTTTAGGCTTTTTATATTTAAAATAAAATGTTTATCTTGTATTTGATTATGTTTATCTACAATTACTTACACGAATTAAGATATGAAGCTTTAATAAGTTGTACTTATACACAATCTACTTATAATCTTGAGTTTTAAGTAATATGCATTAATAAACAGTACTTTACACATAAAAAATAGTTTTTAAGAGTTTTTATCAAATGCTTTATAATATAGTATAG
>NW_020202037.1:7256-15625 GCF_001531365.2 Cynara cardunculus var. scolymus
TATTTAAAATGAGATGTTTATCCTGTATTTGATTGTGTTTATCTGTAGTTAGTTACACGAATTCAGATATGAGATGAAATCGGATAGGGATGAAATTGTTTAGAGATGAACGGGTTTAAGAGTTTTTAAGAGTTTTTAAAAGTTTTAGTCAAATACTTTATAATATAGTATAAATATATATATCTATATCTATATATATATATATATAGGTGGATTCACATAAAAAAACTCATTGCTCATTATGAACAAGCAGACAAATCTTGGCAATTGATTAAAATTAGAAAACTAACTAATGATTAAAGCATAAAAAAGTTAATTAATAAGTGCTTAGGGATAAAAATTGAAGTTAGTTTCTATGTCTACAATGTTTGATTTTTTATTTTCTTTTTTAATTAAAAAACTTTTATTCTCTTCATTTTTAAACTAAATTATCTTTAAAATAATTATTACTTTAATCAATCAAATAACATTAAAAAATCAAATATTTCATTCTCTTTGATTTGACATCGATCTCGATATTGTTTTTCTTTTATGTTTTTAACATTTTTTTGCATCAAATAGTATATATATGTGTCATATTCATTATGAGTATTTATGAACGTTCATATGCTTACAACAACTTTTTAATATTCATACATTAGTATGATATTTATCATGAATATACAACTTATTATAACATTCATCATGAATAGTTATATATTTTCATATGTATTCAACAAATCTTCAATATTTATATATCTCTATGACATTTATCAACAATATAGATCTTTATTATAACATTCATCATGAATATATATATATATATATATACATGCATATATATATATACATGCATATATATATATATATATATATATATATGTGTGTGTGTGTGTGTTCACGTGTATACAAAAACTCTTTAGTATTCATCAGTGGCGGATCTAGAAATTATTATGGTTGCGAGCACATTTAGGAGGGTCGAAAAAATTTCGAAACCGAACAATTCGTCCGAACCAAAAAAGGTTTCGGGTTTTCATTTTCAGGTTTAAACTGTTCGGTTAACCGAATAAAGATAATTGATGCGGTTGAAATAAGCTAGGCATTGACCCTACAATTTATATTTGTTGAGTGAATATGACTTGTATATTTACCTTTTCATATGTGGTACTGAGTATCCTGCTTACTGAAATGCAATGATGTGGTGGAGAGTGACTTCTAAGGCTTATGTTTTAATCTTTTAATACTCTTCCTAACCCAAAGAGACTTACCAACTAGGAATTATTCCTTCTGCCTGATCATATAATTCACAAATAACACTTGGATCTTTAATTGTCTTGAATACTGCTTTTCAACACAAAATTGCAAAATTAACCTAACATTTCTATTTTCGTACAAAATAGCAAAATTAACCTAACATTTCTATTTGTCTATAAAATTGCAAAATTAACCTAACATAAAGCATTTACCAAAATACCAAATCATCAATTGTGAAGCAAACAACAAAATCAAAGTCATTCAAAATTAAATATTGGAATTTAGAAATAATTTTTTTTACCCAAATCAAATTAGAGACTGGAGACTGGATTAGGTAAGCTGACTGCGTGAACTGTTACCGTGTGAACTGTGAAGAAGGACTAAGGAGGGGGCCTTCTTAATTTTATTGTTGGGGGCCAATCAAATTAAATTAAAAACTACAAATAAAAAATAAAAAATTGGGCTTTCTACACAATTTTTTGTTGGGGGCCCAGGACCCCAATGGTCTCCATGTGCATCCGCCCATGATATTCATACATCAATATGATACATACTATTCATCATGAATATACATACTTTCAATTATGAATATTTAGATATGTTCAGATGTATATAACAACTTTTCAACATTCATACATCAGTATGATATATATTTATCGTAAGTATACATTTCACTGTAACATTCGTCATGAATATACATACTGTTCATCATGAATATTTATGTTTGATCACGTATATACAATAATTCTCTAGTATTTATATTAGTATGATATTGATCATAAATATTAATTTCACCATAATATTTATCATAAATATATTACAGTTTCAACTCTACATACTGTAGTTTTTTTATTGGGTTCTCGGTTAATCTGCATGAGTTCCCCACTCGTCTCGATAGATTTCCCGTTCCACCTCGATAAAAGTTAAAAGTGGTAGGTTATGGTTTTACACAAACAAATACACACCAAGTAATTGAATTGGTTATGATTAGTCTCAATTGGTGTTGATCGGTCCAAATGAGTTGTCGATCGATCTCGATGTGTTCTTGCTTAGTCTCGATAGGTTCCTGATCCTTCTCAATAAAAGATGAAAGTGATAGTATATGGTTTACACACAAACAAATAATAAATCAATTGATAGGTTCACAATGGAAAATGAAGGTGGTAGGTTATGATTTAACACATATAAACACATACCAAGTCAATGAATGGATTCCCGATTGGTTTCGATCAGTCTCGATGGGTGTTGGGTTACGGTGATGAAGAATATGGTGTCTTGCAACGTTGCAGAATGTGTTGAAGAAGGTGATGTAGAGTTATAGATTTACAGGTTCGAACTGTTGTACTCACTTGAACATACATAAATATTCATAATGAATATAAGATATATATAGCATTTTACGTAAAAAAATGATTAAAAGGAAAGAAAAACTATATCGAGATAGATGTATCATATTGAAGAGCATGAAATTCTCATTTATGAATATAAAAGAAAATAAAAAGTCAAAAAAAAACAGACATGAATTGAAATTAATTTGTTTTACTTTTAATCACCTTAATTAATAATTTTTATTAAAAATTATATTTAATATAAGTTGTTGAATCAAATAACATAAATGATCATGATTAAAATTGAATTTATAATTTAACTTTTCTTTCTCCGTATGTGTGTATATATATAGCCATAGGGGTTGGATCGACTTTGTCTAACCGATAAGACTCCAACAAAGAGGACGAGATATCGAGAAACATAAATGTTAGCATCACAATTTTTACATATTATATATGTTGGGTTTCTTGATTAAAATTATAAGAAGATCATGTAATGTATTTGATTTTGAGAGTATAAAACTATAAATTGATGTGTTATTGATAAATGTGAAAGTAAATACTTGTAAGATGGAAACAATCTTTAAACCTCCTAATAAATTGTTTTATAAGATTTGATGTACTAGATAAAAAAAAGTATCATATCCAAAAATATTATAATAAGTTTATAGGACGTTTTAGAACGTCTTAATAAATTTTTAGGACACTTTTAGCACAAAGTTTCGTATTAATTATTTCATAGGACACTTTTGAGAAGTATGCTATAAACTCATCTTTTATAAGACATTTATTTATATAAGACATTTTCCAAATAGTATCTTATAAAATAACTAATTAGACATTTTTTAGTTTTTAAACTTATTACAATGCTATTAGATAGTATCAAAAAATGTTCTAAGAAACTTAGGACGACACCCGAAAACGTCCTATAAACTTATTACAACGTCATTAGATATGACTTTTTATTTTTTGACCTTCTAAATTAAGTCTTATAAACCCAATTTTATTGTAATCAGATCAATAATTTTACATGTTCTACCGACTCCAGTCCTATAATTACTGAAACAAAGAAAATATAGTCTTTGAACCATAATTAATGAACTTAAAATTTTAGTTAGATATGAGTTAAAATCAAGTATGAGTGTTCTGAGTGTCAAAGAGTTGGAGTAGCTTGAAAGACTTCAAATTTTGTCATACGACACAAGTCATTTGCAACAACTTTGCACAAATAATTACATGCCCCTATCTCCAACCATGTTTGTGAAAGACACATATAACTTAATTCACACTTTTTGTTTCGGAGTTCAATTTCACAGTTACTATTTATAGGTGATGGCTACGCAGAAAATGTAGTTGTCAAATCAAACAAGCTAGAAATTAACTTCAAATATTTGGTATTTTAGTTCTTTTAAAAATAAACAATAAAAAAGTTGAAATAGGCGAACCGATAAAAATATTTTAAAGCAATTAGAGTTAAAAGTTGGAAGGTTCAAAAATTTGATGTATATGTATATAGAGTCAAGTTTATTTAAGATGAGTAAACAAATAAGAGAATATAAAAACTGTCGAATCACATGTGATTTTACACGTCGCCTACACACTCTCAACTTGAGGTCACTGGTCACGTCGTCCACACACCCTCACATTCACCGTTCGTGTTAAATCACATATGATTTTGCACGTGATTTTGCCTTTTATGGTTTTCATTCATGTTTGAACCTCCTTGTATGTGTGTGTATATGTATAGATGTAATCATTTGCGAATAATCAATTAATTGGTACAAACTTTATAAACTCATTAGAGGAGTTCATTTTTCAATCAACAATTATGGTTAAATTAGATGTTATAAATAGATAAAAAAGAAAATGAATTAAATGTAATTAAATGAAAGGTAATATTGGAGCAAATTGTGATTTATTTTGGAAGATGTAATTCCCAGAAAATCAAGTATATAAACAATAGAATCAAGATCAACAATGATAGAACTCACAATCCCATATGTATATTGAGGGAGAATTTGTCATCACATATTACATTCAAAGTGTTCTAATGGTTCTAGTTAAAACACTAACAAACACAAAAAGTGTTTATACTCCATAAGAAATATTACAAAATAAGCCCTCAACTTTAATACAATACACTAAGACCTAACAATCTTCCCCTTCTTATTAAAGTTGCAAATTAAACAAATCTTCTTCTTCTTCTTCTCTTTCACAATCCAAAGTACACTTATGATAACCCTAGATTTAATCAATCAAATACATGACCATCAAGATTTAAGAATTCAACAATCTCAAATTAGAGTAGAAAGAGAGAATATTTCTTCAAAGATTTCTTTGTATTGAAATATTTTCAAGATTATAATTCAAGGTACGATTACAAAGCTACTCTAAGATCTAAAGCTACCAACTTATTTATACAATAAAATTACAAAGGAATACAAAGTTTGAAGACAACATTTTAAGCACAAAACATTGAACCCAGCATTCTCTTCCTTTGGATTCAAGCTCTATAAATAAAAAATCTCGAACATCTAAATCCCAGATGCGTTTCAAACCTTATAATAGCATTCCTATACTGAATATTTTCATCAAGTAACTCTATAACATTAAGAAGTAAGAACCTTTCTCTTATATTCAACCTGTTAGACCCCGATGCTTTGTCATCTTAAGTTTTCTTCAATTCAAGCTACTTCCTTATAACTTTGATTGTTCCTTCACTGTACCGTTTGAGTTCACTGAACCTCAGAAACCTTTTGGCACCCTCATAGTTTTCATAAATCACACCACACTCTGGATCTTCAAGAATCATATAGAAAGGATAACCATCAATGTCTTCTAAATCTTGATTCGGCCTTTTCAGATTAACCAAAAGCTTAACCTTGTTACAGATTTATGTCGACGATATAATTTTTGGTTCTACTAATCCAAAAATTTGCAAGAATCTTTTAGACATAATGCAATCCATATTTCAAATGAGTATAATGGGAGAGTTAAAAAAAATTCTTAGTCTCTAAGTGAAACGATCTCCTGAAGGAGTATCCATAAAATCAGTAAAAATATGTAAAACATATTTATAAAAAATTCAATATGTCTGATTGTTCTTCAATAAAGACACATATGGCCAATGAAACTTTATTTGACGCATATTTATCTGGTAGATCTGTCGATCAATAGAATTAGAGAGCTATGATTGGATCTTTATTATATTTAACATCTAATAGACAAGATATTATGTTCTCCACATGTTTTTGTACAGGTTATCAGGCTAATCCAAAAGAGTCATATCTTGCAGTGGTAAAAAAAATCTTTGAGGTATCTCAAAGGCACACATAATCTAGGCCTTTGGTATCCAAAAAGATTCGAGTTTTGAGCTAATTGCATTTACAAATTCTGACCACGCAGGTTGTAAACTGGATAGAAAGAGCATTTTTGGATCATGTCAGTTCTTTAAAAATAAACTAGTTAGTTGGACTTCAAAGCAACAAACTGTGTTTCATATATACTGCAGAGGCAGAATATGTCGCAGTAGCTAGTTGTTGTTCTCAAGTGCTTTGGATGAAAACACAACTTCAAGACTACAGTTACACAATGAACAAAGTTCCTATATATTTTTGATTCGAAGAGCGCCATTGCAGTAACTCTTAATCCAGTTCATCACTCAAAGACCAAACACATATATATCAGGTATTGTTGGTCCCAGTCGGGTCTACAAGAGTTAAGAGGCGAATAGTTTGTAGAAAGGGGGATTAATACAAACACAAAAAACTTTTACTTTTAAAAATATATATTGATATAGAAGGATCAATACATATTTTTACAGATTGTTTGGAGAAATATAAAAGATAAAGATAAGCTATCTAAAACAATCTAGGATTACACACAAATACACTTTGCAAATATAAGAAATTTTTTGAATACAATAAATACAGAAAGATGTTCTTCTTGGATAAGAACTTTAGAATTAGAGAGAAATTCTAACTTGCTTGAAGATAAGCGTTTGTGTTTTTTGTGTGTTGTAGATGTAGTGCATGAGGAGAGCACTAAGCTATTTATATCCATTGCATTAAATGCAATTCAGAAGGGTTATAACATGCGTCAAGCTTTTAGAGGAAAACTTGTCCTTTGCAACAAATAGTACTATTGCTTATTCATGAGCAGACATCATTTCATGGAGTTGGTGGACAATAGAGTCGACTAGTCGGCTCCATGCAATACTATACTCTTGAAAGGGTATGGGTTTGTCCTTTGTGTGTGGAAGGACAATAACAAAATAGTCGTGCATGACAAGCTTCATTTGATCGCTGAATGCTGGAATAACGCTGAGCGCTCTTCAACATTCACTGAGGCTTGTGCAGTCTTCACACATATGTTAATCAGGTTGTAATCACTGAATACCGCTTCTAATCACAAACGTGCTAGTCAATAATCTTCAGTTTCAGTCTTCGACATTCACTGAAGGTTCTTGGGTGTAAGTTTTGTCTTCTTAAAGTATCACTGTCGCTGTAGGATTTCAGTGCATGTTTCAACGATCACTGAATAGATTCAGTGATGATCGCTGGAAATGAAAAAGATAGAAACATGATACTTCGAAAGGTAAAAGGGATTATCATCAAATCAATGAGAGAGAGGATCAACAATCTTCCCCTATTTGATGATGACAAAGCAACATATAGAAAATTGCCTTAAGGTTTAATAGTAAGGAAAAGTTACGTTTAAAGTACATGTCCCTTTTAATTATTTTGGGATCTTTTTCAGTCATACAGTTTTTACTATATATGCTTTCTTAAGTTTCAAGTTTAAGAAAAAGTACAAGAAGGGAAACTGAAACTGAAAACATGTTCACTGACTTAAGATTGTCAGTGATTGTAAATGCATACTAGAACTCATAGACATGTGTCCCTATTACTATTTTCAAGGATATTTTTTAGTGATACTGATGAAATACTTATATTAATCAAAGAAGAATTACAAGTTTCTAGACTTATTAGATATAAGTTGTACATTGAAATAAAAGACATAGAAAATAAGACTTACAAGGCAAAAATTTCTAACTAAGTTAAGTCGTTGAAGTTGATGTAACAAGGTACTTCTTCTCCGAGCATCTTTCAACGTAGAAATTCTTTTTTGATCATGCGGTCTATCATTTCACCATAAAGATCATTGTCCAACCAATATCTTAGATAATCAAGATGTTGCATAGAACAAAGACCGAACTCAAACACTCTCTGAAAGCTGTGTTTGCCTTCATAGTCAAGAAATATAAATCCAAACTCAGGCTTTAGATGCACAGTGTTGGGTATGTAAGGACCCTTCGCTGGCAAAGAGAGGTTCAACATAGAGATGTCTGCCTTCTTCGAATCTTTCAAGATTTCCTCCAGGGAGAACTTTGTTTCATATTCATTTCTCAGAGTTGGTCCATCGTTAGGATCTGAAGGGTTTCTTGTTGGTCCCTTAAGGGTCTACAAGAATAGTAAAACGGTTTGTAGAAGGGGGGGGGGGGATGAAGACAAACACAATATTTTCAAATTTAAAATATATATTGATAAAGAAGATCAATATAGATTTTACAAGATTGTTTGCGAAAAGATAAGGTGATAAAAACCTATCTAAACAATCTTTAGTTACACACTAAGTCTTAGYAAATACAAGAAAAGAAATGTTGTAGAGAAGATCCTTTACTTAAGCTAGAAAATGCTTGAAGTAAGAATTAGGGTTAGAGAGTGAGTTGCGCGCTCTCTGCATGGAGAAGAAACACTTTTATTTATATCCAGTGCATTAAATGAACATTTAATGCAATATGGTAGG
>NW_020202037.1:15716-20238 GCF_001531365.2 Cynara cardunculus var. scolymus
ACATCCTTACCTAAAGTTGGTGGACAATAGAGTCGACTAGTCGGCTCCGTATCGTACAAACTCTCATAAGGGTATGGGTTTTGTCCTTTGTGTGCATAAGGACAAGACAACAACAATCGTGTTAAGCTAGCTTCCTTTGATCGCTGAATGCTGGAATGACCTGACGGTCTCTTCATCATTCGCTGAAGCTTGAGCAGTCTTCACACATATGTAGACAGACTTGTAATCACTGAATACCACTTCAGATCACGTACTCGCCAGTCTCTAATCTTCAGTTTCAGTCTTCGACGTTTGCTGAAGGTTCTTTGGTATGAGTGTTGTCTTCTTGAAGTATTGCTGTCTCTGATAGATTTACAATGCAAGTTCTTCAGCGATCACTAAATATACTCAGTTAAGATCGCTGGAACTGAAAAGACAGAAACATAAATACAACGTATAAGTGAAAAGGGATTATCATCAAATCACTGAAAGAGAGGATCAACAATCTCCCCCTATTTGATGATAACAAGATAACATAAAGAAGGTTATATTATCAAATAATAGTAATGAAAAGTTACATATGAAGTACATGTCCCTTTTTACTATTTTGGGATCTTTTTTCAGTTAGCCAGTCTCAGCTTGAAAATTTTCCTTAAGTTATATCTAAGAAAATTACAAGTATGAAAACTGAAACTGAAAGCTTATTCACTGACTTATAGGTTGTCAGTGAATGCGAAAAGTAACACTGGAACTCATAGACTTGTGTCCTTGTTACTTTTTTTCAAAGATCTTTTTCAGTGAAGTACATAGAATACTGATTTTATTAATCATAGGAAATATTACAAGTATTACAGTACATGTCTAGTGCTTACAGATTATAAGTACAATCACTGAAAGTAGATATAGTACAAGAAGTTACATGGAAAAGTGGATTGTTGTTACAAAGAGAAACTTATTCTAGAACTCTTAGATCTATGTAAGCAGGTACATTTTCACCAAGTTTTCTTCGACGTAGGAATTCCCTTCGTATCTTAAGATCTACGACTTTTCCAGGCATACTATCATCTATCCCGAGCAAGAGGTAAACCAGATGATCCATTGGACATAGATGTAGCTCTGACGTTCTCTGAAATCTGACTTCACCTTCATAGTCAAGAAATATAACTCCTAACTCAAGTTTAAAATGCACAGAGTTGGGTGTATAGGGACCCTTATCTGGCAAGTCACGATTCAGCACAGAAATGTCTGTACTCTTATGACCCTTCAGGATTTCATCTAAGGAGAACCTTGTTTCATGTTCGTTCCTTAGGAATGGTCCATCATTAGGATTAGAGAGCTTGAGTTTCTTCTTCCCACCTTTCTTCAGAGATGGCCTGTTAGGGACCTTGACATACCTGGAAATCCATTTGATGAGCTCACTGATGGTGTCCTCGATAAGTGTCTTGTGTCTCGACTTGGATTGCTGAATGGCTTGTCTGATCTCCATCCATTCGCTGTATCCATAACGGCCAAGGTAGGAAGGGTACTCGGTAACGACATCAAGATTGTCCCTGGTGATGAGCATTGAGACCAGTGTTCCATCGTCTTTAGAACGTCCGCTGATGCTGACGCTGATAATCCGGCAGAGACTGATTCTCTTTTTCAGCTTTGCTTCGCTCCATCGCTTGTCCTTTTCCACCAGCTTCAGGTTCTTCTCATGCTCAGCTTCTGCAATCGAAAGAAGTTTAGCCTGGGCTTGGACAACATTCACCGTTTTCTTGGAATTTTTCTTGGGAAGGACTTTTGCAGCTAGTGACTTGGCCAGCTTCAAGCTGTCTTCAGTCTGCTTCTTTTGAAGCTCTAGCTCTTCTTTAGCCCTTAATGGCTCAAGTCTTTCAACTTCAGATAGGAAGTCAAACTCACCACCACTAGAGGTACGAAGAGGGATTTTTACTCTAGTCTGGTCAAGTGACTCCTTCAGCAGAGACATCTGCTGGTCGGTTGGAGCATAAGAGACGGGTTAATCAGGTACCCGTTCCAGTCGATCGCCGGTTGTTGATGGAATATGAAGTTGATATTTTGAAGTAATCACTACCTGATAGGTAGAGTCTTCAAACAAAGGTTGTTGAGGGATGTTGAACAATACCTTTAAGTTTCCTTCTTCAGCAACCACCTTGCCTTTCGACTTGGGGTCCGGGTTCCCTGATGGAGTAGATTCACCTTGCCTTTGCTCCCCCTGGGATGYGGAATCCCTGAGAGCAACTCCCTTGGTGACGGTTGATGGCTTCTGGTACTTGATGGTAAAGTCATCTTCATCATCATCGTCGTCGTCGCCATCTAGATCATTTCTGGGGTCTAAAATGGTTAGTTCATCATCTTGTTCATCATAATCATCTTCATCTTCATCATCATCATCACCAGCAGCAGTGATGGCAGGGGCATCATCCTTAGGGATGGATCGACATCCTTAGCTGGAGCAGCTTTGGTGGTAGGGATTATCGGAGCAGCAACTGCTTCAACTCTGAGAGCCTCAACTTCAACTGCAACTGAAGCTGATACTGGACCAACAGCCTGAGAAGGGGTAGGCACAACATCGGATGATTCACCAGTGTTGGACCTCATCTCCCCCTCTTTGGATAAGACTTGAGAGAATTGGTCAGAGAGTTCGTCCAAACGCTGACGTTGGAGAACCATAATTTCCTCTAGCCTTTGCAAGTCACTGGCTAGAGTTGTAATTGCCTCACGCATCTCATGAAGCTGGGTGCGATCATTGGCAGAGAAAGAAGCTGAGATCACTGGAGCTGGTTGGCGGACAACATACATGATCTATTGAAGAAGGCCAGTCTGCTGATCAGCGATAACTTGAGCATCGTCAGCCCTGCTGTGAAGAACAGCAATGGCATCGATGTTGGCTTGAACAACTTCTTGGAGAGTTTGGAGATGACTCTGAACTTCTTAAACGTCCTCCTGGATGGCAAGGAAGTTCGCATCACCTTGGCGGGGTATCTCTTGGTGGACTTCGTTGATCCTGCAGAGGATGGTATCAACGGCTGAAAGGAGAAGTTTAATTTTTGATGCCATATCATAGGCAGCATCGATCTCTTCATCTCCTCCATCATCTTTCTCTCTTTCTTCCTCTTCCATTTTCTGAGCATCAGACTGATGCATCGAAGAAGGACCTGCAAAAGAAGAAGTGTGAGCTGAAGGCTCAAGGTTAGAAGAAAAGAAAGGGTAGGAAATTGGAATATCTGAGGGGCCATCAGTGACATCWAAAGGATTGTCAMTRGCGTGAGCAAAGATGTCCTYGAGAGGATGGACATCTGTATGCWGAGGAGCATCRAGAGGAGCAACCTCAGGTCCAGTGGTGYGYGTCTCAGTATCAGGAAGGATAGTCACTGATACATCATCAACATCTGTAAAGACCAAGGAAGAAGGAGAAGAGAAAATGGTCGAGAAAAGACATGGGTGTTTAGCGGTCGCGACGCTGATATTCACACTTTTAGTGATTTGGGTCACTGAGGCGGTGGGGTAGGTACCATTGATACGACAGTGATGGCAGAGATCACTGAAGAGCTGGGAGGGTGAGTAGAAGACGCCTCGGGGATAAGGCTAGTTTCAATAACTGAAGCCTTTTGAGAAGCTCCAGCTAGAAAAAGGTTTTGAACAAGTAAAAACTTCTTTTGAAAAATCCTCAAAGAAGATTCAGGGTTTTTCAAGTAGAATGTGTATAAAGAAATAAGATTAGAACCAAGAAGGAGATGATTAAATAATCTTTATAGTTTAATGTATTAAGATAAGAAAGTTCTTAAACAGATTAAACATTTCTTACAGTAAAAGAAAGAAGAAGAAGAAGAAGATGTTGACCTTAGATGATTAAATAGAAAGGTCAAAGAGTTTTTGGAAAGTTGAGAGAGTTCTTGCTTTGGAGAGAATTCTTGCAGAGTTTCATCAAAGAATTTTGTAAGCATAAAGAGAAAAGTGGAGAAGAAGTCTCATATTTATAAGTAGGAGGAGAGAGAAATAATATGAGAGAGAGAAAAGACGACGGTTCGGGAAAGTGGTCATGATRAAAAAKATAYCAYGTTYTYATCCATGATTGGATGGCATTAAATGAGGTAGCGTAATGGCAGAACCTTTTCCGCGTCTCAAAGCGTCGCGCATAGTAAATAGAGAATGTCGTCATAAAGACGGTTCATTAACGATTTTCTTTTAAAAACAAATAGTTTTTAAGAAAACGAAGAGTCAGATAGTGTCTAAGAAAACACTGATAAGACCATTTAAAACATTTATCACTGAAAAGAAAGATTCAGTGAGGGATTTAAGGCATCAGATTCAGTGATAAGAGAGTCACTGAAACTGGCATTTAAAAAATCGTTTTAATCACTGATAAGAAAAGATTCAGGGATCGTTTTGAATTTTAAGAAAAGTATAAAGATATACTTAGAGATTTTGAGAATCACTGAGACCACCTTTTAAAACATTTATCACTGAAGATGAGAAAGCTTCAGTGAAGGTTTTAAGTTGAGAAAAGAGAAGAGTAATCATACCTGAGAGAGAATAGATA
>NW_020202037.1:21398-22643 GCF_001531365.2 Cynara cardunculus var. scolymus
TAGTGGAACTAAAAATAATATCATCGACAAAAATTTGAACGAGAATGATGTGACCTTTAACTTTCCTAAGAAATAAGGTCTGGTCAATCTTTCCACGAGAGAATTTTTCAGAGATGAGAAAAGAAGAAAGGGTATCATACCAGGCACGAGGAGCCTGCTTTAACTCATAAAGAGCTTTATCCAACCTATAGAAGTGGTTTGGATACTTAGGGTCAATAAATCTTGGAGGTTGTTCAACATAAACTTCCTCTTGAAGTTTTTCATTAAGGAAAGCGCTCTTTATATCCATCTAAAAGACCTTGAAGTGTCTATGGGCAGCAAAGGCTAGAGAGAGTCGAATTGCTTCGAGTCTAGCCACTAGTGCAAAGGTTTCATCATAGTCGATTCCTTCTTCTTGTCTATAACCCTGAGCAACAAGCCAACCCTTGTTGCGGGTTACCACACCATCTTCATCCAACTTGTTGCGATAGACCCATTTGGTGTCTATCACTGATTTGTCAGATGGACGTGGGACAAGGTACCAGACTTTTTTTCCTATCAAACTCAATGAGCTCTTCTTGCATAGCAAGAACCCAACTAGGGTCAGAGATAACATCATTGATTTTCTTGGGTTCAACTAAAGAAATAAAGTTGACGAAGAGACAGATATTACCTAGACCACGACGTGTCTTGATACTTGCATCTGGATCACAAAGAATATGATGAATTGGATGGCTTTTAGTCCATCGTTGATCCGGTAAAGGGGCTTCATCTGAATAAGCAAGTTCAGGTATAGAAGATGAGGCTTCAGCAGCAGTTTCTTCAGCAATAGGGACTATTGCCAAAGGAGCCTCAGATTCAGCGACTGAAACAGGTTCATAAACTGAAGGCATTTCATTCACTGATGGATCAGTGTTTGAAGTAGAAGAAGGAACACAACTAACGTGCACTACAGCGATTTCTGAAGAAGATGCGGTGGAGTGACTAGCTGTAACTGGAATGATGAGTGGATCATCTTCAGCTTCGGGAGATCCATAGTGAGAGAACATCCAATTTTCTAATTCATCCTCATCATTTGAGATGGGTTTTGAATTAGCTGACTGAGATTCGTCAAAGGTGATATGAATAGATTCCTCTATTGTTTGTCTTCGTTTGTTGAATACTCTGAAAGCTTTAGATAAAAAAGAATATCCAAGAAAGATTTCTTCATCAGCTTTGGGATCGAACATTCCAAGTTGGTCGTGGTTGTTGAGAATGTAACAAGTA
>NW_020202037.1:25841-27837 GCF_001531365.2 Cynara cardunculus var. scolymus
GCCTGACACCATACAGGCTGTCCCCATGAGCCGTTTCAATCTTTTCCCTCTCTAACCCCAGGCTGACACGTATCCATAACATTAAATGGCATGTCCTATCCAGACGGCTCACGTTCATCCATTAACACCCATTTTCATGATTATTATATTATAATAATCAAAGAAACGTTTCCCTTACCACTCCACCCCACTATCACCCCACCCCTCCACCCCAACCGTCTTCTCCATAAATACCCATCTTCACCATACTTCCATTCTTTACGCCTTCAAAACTTCCAACAAAACTAAGACGAACTCAAAACCTGCAACTTCAACAAAAATGGCCTCATCCGCTTCAGACGAATCCAACAACAATGACAGCCGCATCCAATCAACCGGCGTCGATAGCCGCGCAATCGTCTTCTTGCCCATGAAACCCAATAACCACATGATAGAACTGCGCAACACTCTTTTTGATGACAGGTTTGCTATTATGATTGAGTTCTTCAAAAACTGTATCCTTCTTCCTACCCTAACTCTGGTGAACCCAAACGTACCATTAAAGTACGTTCAGCAATACTGGCAGACTTGCGAGTTTGATCCTCCAAGTCATGGAATAATGGGAGACATAGACGATCCAAATGACATGGTTTGCTCGGTAAAAATTTCACGAGCAAAGGTTTCTAAAGTTCTATGCATTCCCACAAGAAAGGAACTAGGGATCACGCAATATGACGAACCACCTTCCTCCGACGACATCCTAAGGTTCGTGAAGATGCTAGGGTACAATCGAGAACTACGAAACGTCTAAGATTTGAAAAGACAATTCCTCCCACCAATGTGGAATTTGTTCTTTTCCATCCTCAATCGATCCCTCACCTGCAAGCTCGGCTCCCTTGACCAAGGAAATCATAATGACGATTATGTATGGGCTTTTCTTCAACCTTAATCTCGACTACGCCTTCCACATCTACAACGAGATTCATGCGGCCGTCATCAAAAAGTGCAAACTTCAAGCCGCGGGAAAGCCACTATCTGCTGTTCTCTACCCTCTCTTCCTTGCTCTTTTCATTGGGGACGCGATGGTGCAACACAGACTACCTGCTGTGGAGCCCTTCACCCCAAACTATAAGATGCAAGGACATCGCCCAACGCTATCGAAGGAAGGATACAGAACAAACCATCCACTGTCCCGGGCTATGCTCACTGTCATTCCATCAACAAGTGAGATACGCCAAGCCTATGAACGCTCCATGCTGTCCCAAGCACCGAGGGCAGCTACCGCGGAGAACTTAGAGCCGTCCCCCCTCCAAGCGAGGGAGCACAAGCATCGTCTTCATCGGATGATGAAGATGATGATGCTAGTGCTTCCCCCGGCCTTCACCAAAATATTCCCCACCCTCCTACCCAAAGGGAAACCACATCTACTACCCCTGGCGATCAAAGCCAAAAGGGTATTGAAACAGGACGACCCAGTCCCACCCAAACCCAAGCCAGCCATCCAGAGAGGTGATGAAGAAACAAGAGTCCCTTCGCCTCAGGGCTCGCCACTACCTTGCACACACACAGAAGCATTTGTTGCTTCTGACATTGATCCCATAGATCGTTCAGAGCAATCTTCAATTCGTGCAMCACTCCCTTCGGTATTTGATCTACCAAAAGGCCAACACATCTGCTTCACTTACTCAGCCTCTGAAGCTGAAGAAGAGGAAGAGAATGTTCCAACATCACGAGATAGTTCTTCTCTTGAAGGCTATCAAGGACATGATGGAAGTCCTTCGCGGCCTACCTTCACACAAGGCCAAGAAGGCGCCTCAGGTACAGAGGCCTAACCTGCAGCATCCGTTGCTGCAGGGGTTACCCCATTAGTAGATCTGGTCACTAAGGCTGAGTTCCAAGCCTTTGTTGATAAAGTGACGCGGTCCTTGGATGACCTTAAACTCCTCGTACAAGGGATTATGGAGAACCAACCCTTACCCGATACCCCAGACCTCCATCAATCCCTTGCCATCCTCCA
>NW_020202037.1:28502-30803 GCF_001531365.2 Cynara cardunculus var. scolymus
CAGCCTTCTCATCCTTCACTGCAGAGGTGAGAAATCTTCTTGCCAACCTTCCCCAACCTCCATCATCTGCCACAACCTCTGTGCCACCTCATCCCTCTAGTGGCACAGACTTCGCTACCAGAGCCGACCTACGGGCTCTGTCCAAGGCGCTTATCTCCTCTATCAATGAGATAAGTGCGAAGTTCACTGCTCGATCCGTAGAACCCACCACTGCGTTAAGGAAGAGTTTACAACACCAACAAGAATGAACAAACACTCTCCTTCGCACAATGGAAGAATGACACAGAAAGGATCGAGTATGCACTCTCGCATCCCACATTCGAATGTGGAAAAAGAAGAATAGATCAAGAGTATCCTGCTCTTCCAGCCGCCCCTACAAATGTCCAAGGCATGAAGACCAAGACCCCGATGATCAAGGTCTTGGACCTCATGAAGGGGAGACAGAGGCGGTGGCTACTCAACAAACAGGATCCGCTGCACCACAACAACCATCACAACAACAACAACCATCAACACAACAACCACCATCAACCCAACAAACCCAAGCTAGGGAACCAGAGGCCTTGCCCTCTGATGAAGAACAAAATATCCAAGTTCCCTTAGCCACAACTTCAGACCCCATCGTGTTGAGTTCCTCAACCGATGAAGAACCAACCACCCCACCAACACAACAAAACCAACCTCTTTTTTCTACACCCACAACAAACCTACCCTTAACCCCTTCACCAACACCTCGCACAACTCAACCCTTCATATTCTCCACACAACCAGAACCCATAACAACCCAACCTTCTTCACCCCAACAACCAGAACCCACAACAACCCAACCTTCTTCACCCCAACAACCAGAACCCACAACAATCCAACCTTCTTCACCCCAACAACCAGAACCCATAACAACCCAACCTTCATCACCCCAACCAACCAAAGAAAACTCATCCTCTACCTATACACAACCCCAAGCCGAGACACAACCCTCAACCCTACATCCTGTGGTGCATGCGGACATCCCTTCTTCCTCTAGGCATCCTCCACAAGGCCTGGTGGACAAAATAATTCAAAGCATGGAGTCGATAAGGAGAAGACCTCAATTGCGGCCCAGGGAACCAATAATGATGGAAAACATCCATCAATACAGGTACCAAGAACGTGAAGAAAGCCTGTCAACCAATCCTCCAATCCTATCGCCAGAGTCTATGAACCTTCTACATCATCGTTTCATAAGACAGACTACTCAACCACCTCAAGTTAACAGAGCCATATGCTACATCGAGTTCAATGTGGAAAGAGCCCATGGAGTAGTTAGCATCTTCAACGAGAACGATCTCATCAACCTCCATCCATATGACTTGATTGAGTTACACGCTTACACAGCTCAACGGCAAGATCATGGGATACAATTTGGAATGGCGAACAGAGATATTGTCAAGACAATGGAGTCCCTGGTGAAGTACCAAGCCAAAAGTGATTTTGAAATTGCTTTAAGGCTAGGCATTGAGAGGTTATCATGCGCTCCTCCAAATGAAGATTACCAGGGCTTGCAAGAGATACGTTCTGCTTCAGTTCTTACTCAACCTGAACTTGAATTTGTTTACAAGAATGAGTTTGGGGTTAAAAAGTTCTTCAGATTGACTGAAGCCTTCAAGTATTCAACAGATACACTTGAATGGTTTCAGAAAAAACATTAGAGAAAGACTAGGCAGAAACCATGTGCCAAGGGAAAAGGGGAGTCATCTCATACATGAGATATCAACCATCATCGCTTATCGAAGACTACTATTGCGCTTTAAAGAGATATACTCAGGTAGTTAGTGATGAGATGGAATTTTTGCTTATTTTGCCTTGATGTAATTTGTTTCCAGTATTGTAAAGAAATTTTATCATCCAATAAAAATTTGGAGTTTGATGTTTTTCTTCTAGACTAGTGTCTGTTCTTCACATGTGTCTAGATTAGACTTTGTTATTTCATTACTTAGGGGGAGATTGTTAAACCCCACAATGCAAAATATAAAAAGTAATGAAAAACAAGTGATGAAGAACAAGAAGACCAATGAAGACATCAAGGAAAAAATGACTAAGTCTGGAATTCGACCATTGGATCGATGGACAGACTAACCAGAGGATCGATGGACAAAGTTCAACCATTGGACCGATGGAAGAGTTCAACCAGAGGATCAATGGATGATGCAATGGAAAGAAGCATTCTCATTGATACTCTGGACAAACATCACTTAAAAGATTTTCTATCAATTCATTCAAGCAGGCCATGAAGATTCAAAGATAAGGATGAATTCATCACAT
>NW_020202037.1:31078-34650 GCF_001531365.2 Cynara cardunculus var. scolymus
TTTCTTATTTTATTCTTGAGACTTCATAGCTTTCTTCATTAAATCGCTATAATTTGGTTATTCATAACTAGATTATTGGTGTTATTAAGAGATCTGAGATCAACAGTTTCCTTTAAAAAAATTGTTCACTTTCCGAAAACATTTATTCAAAAATTTCTAGAGACTCCCCCTAGAAAGTAGATTTAAGTAATGTTTCAGTTCAGCTCAAAAATTAAAAAAATGGAAACATTTTTAGCACGGGTCCTAAACTAGGTGTTTAGAAACCAACAACGTTTAAGCACGGATCCTGAACTGATTTATTCAGAAGCCTCAATTGGAACAGTTTGTAACTTCCCCTGAATTGGTGCAGCATATGTACGAGTCTCTGATCAGCGCAGTAATGACGCACCTGCAAAATGAAATCATACAGATTTTGGTACCCAAACGAACTTGGGTCCTTCTTTGTTAGTATCAGGTTGCGGGATGTTATAACTTCCAAACCATCTATTTTTATTAGATATTTTCTTTTTCGCTCTTTTAACAGGATGATTATAGATATAGTAAGATCCATACCAGTTATTGTTATCATACTTGTTATTTCCTTTCCAACTTTTCTAAAATTTGTAGTCACCAGTCCACCTGTTGTACCTCCTCCTGTTCACAAAATTAGTAGTTTTGCATGTGGAGCACATGATCCTGTTCTTGCTAAGATTTATCAAGTCATAAGTGGATCTCACAAAACAAGGAAGATTGTTAGTAGCAACAGAATTATGGGATGCAACAGATTGAGACTTATTGACCCAAATACTTTTAACTTTAGAAAAGTAATTGGGTGATCCAATGACATACCCTTGATAATACTGATTAGAAAAACGAGAATAACTGTTCGATTTGAAATAGTCATAAAAGCTGGTTTTACATTGTGAAGGAGAACCAATATAACTTTGAGCACAAGAAAAGTCTTTGACTTTCTTTAAAAGCTGGTCTCATTCAACAGCAACTAAATCATACTTCTCTTTGAGTTCAGTTCTCATTTTCTGTTCAGTTTTAAGTTATGTCTTCAGATCAGACAATTTCTTAGAAGTATCCAAGAGTTTACCTTCTAACTCCTTCTTAAGCTTCTCAAATTTCTTCTTCTCATTGACAAACTCTCTTCTCTCTTCATCTGAGCTGCTTTTCTCCTTTTTAGAAGCAATGTCGAGACACCTTTTCTTTTCAGCAAGCTCTTTAGCTATTGCTGCATATTTCTTTGCAGTATTTCGCTTTTCAAGCGCAAATAGCTTCTTCTCTTCGTCTAAAGCCTTTTGCTTTTTAGCAATGCTGTCAGATAGTTTCTGATTCTGGCTCAGACATTCTTCTTTGATGTCGTTCTTCTCTTTATCCATCTTGGCTCGTTCCAAGATAATCAGCTGCTCAAAATCCGAGATTTGCTTTAACAGCATTTTGGTATTAAGTTGGAGAGAGTTTATCTTATCTTCAAAAGATATACGTTCAGCACCGAATCTTTTCTCTAATTTAATCACCCTTTTCTTCTCTTTCCTAATTCCGTTCTTTCAAAATTCAAACTCTTCTCAGCTTCTAAAACTTTTTCCTTTTCTAAATTCAATAACTTCTTTAACTCAAGCAACTCACTCTCAGACTTATGAAATTTATCAGTTAAGTCTTCATTCTTTGTATTAATTTTCCCAGAAGAGTTTCTTTCGGTTTGCAATTTACTTCTAAGCTCTTGAAGTTTATTGAAAAGATCTTTATTAGCTTTACTTCAAGTCTTCAAATCCTCATCATAATCTTTTCTCACGGAACTCAGAGTTTTCTCAAGCTTTCCAATCTTATGCATGAAGTCCTTTCCAATACGTTCACTATTTTCTTTATGTTCTCGTTTTAAATATTTAATGAATTCCACATTAGAATGATTCTCATAGAACATATTAGCGTATTTATCTGTATAATACTTCAAGTTCTTCTCCAACTCTGAAATTTTATCTGTCAAATCTCTATTCTCCCTCTCGAAAGAAACTATCATTTTAAAACAGATTGATTATAGGATCTAATGCAGTGAAATCAATAAAAATAAATCAAAATCAATTAAGCTCAAAAACAAAAACATAAAACTAAAAAAGTGTTGAGAAATCAGAAAAATACAGCAAAAACTGTCAAAAATCAGTGAAAACAGTCAAAGACTGTTGAAAACAGTTAAAAAATGTTAAAAACAGTCAAAAACGGTTAAAACTGATAAGAAATAGTTTACGTGATCCAGATCGGTTCAAAATTCTTAAACAGTTCAAAAACAGATTAACACAGTAAAACTACTCAAAAATTAGTAATTCTGGTGTAAAACAGATAAAAACTGCTGAACATGAAATCTGGAAAATTTATTTTGAAAAAAAATCAAATTTTGTAAAAAAAAATTCAAAATCGGATAAGTGATCAAGAAATTTAGCTAAGTATGAAAATCACAACCAAGACTTTGAACGACAAGAGACAAGCTCGGTCAACGAGATATCCAGATGAGATTGTTCACAAAAAAATCAAAAACACGACCAAGTGTTATCGAGGAATCCGGATGAAGCTCGGATAGGACTATGTGCGGAGAAGGCAGAGAAAAATCAAGTCACGACTAAGAGATTGTGACTGAGAAGTCAAATCCGGACGCCCCTTCGTCCGGGGTTGTCCGAGTAAGAAGTAGATTGCGACTAAAGCCTTTATCCGGAGATCAAATCCGGACACGGTAGATATGCGATATAGACTAAGTCGGACAGCCTTGTGAGCAGTTTATTTAGACTCCGGGTGTAACATCCAATTTCTAATATGCCCAATAAATTGCTTAGTATATTTAATTATTGGGTTAAACACAACTTATGATTTAGTAGGAGTTTAGGTTTGGAATTTTAGGATTTTATTTCTTAAGAATATATTAGAGGATTTGGGAAAATTTTACATCAAATAGATACGTAAAACTGATTTTCTTGGGAGATAATTTTTGGTATATTTTTGTTGGATGTTATAGATTATCTCTTTATGAACGTGAAGATGAAAACCTCATAGAAAACGGAGGTCCGAGCGAAAAGTTATGAATAATTTAAGTGTTGATGGTCAAAATGGGTACCTAGCTGGGCCAAACCGGCCCAAATCGAGTTTTAACATTATAAATTGGAGTTTTGGCTCATTTTTCATGTCATCTAAGTCCATAACTCACACACACACTAGAGGTGCGATTTTCACACACATAGGCTTGAATCAACTCAAATCAAAGAAGAACTATAAGATCTTTAAAAGATTTGATCATCAAGTAAGGTATAATCTATTTTTGCACTTGTTCTTGGTTGACATTCTTGTTTTATGGATTGCATGTTGAGATAGAGTTAGGGTTTCATATGGGTTTGATCTTAAGTGTATAGAATGAGTGCATTTTAGTGTTTATAGCATGAAATGGTCATTAGATTCAAGAGATTATCAAGATTTATGCAAGTTCATCATATGAACTTYRAYYYRWTTAAGTCAATGATTTGGGAGATAATATAAATGATAAAATAAAGGTTGGATTTTGGTTGTTTATGTCAAATATGTTATATTAAGTTGAGATTCAGAAGTTG
>NW_020202037.1:34830-39116 GCF_001531365.2 Cynara cardunculus var. scolymus
GTTGAAAAATCCAAATGAGGTGAGGCCAATTTCTTTAGTTAGATATTTGAGTCTAGTGTATTTCTTATTTTATGATCAAGGGATCAATTCGAGCTTAAAATAGGCAAAATAGTTCCGCATGCAATAACTGTACATAGAAATTTAGGTAAAGTGTTCAAATAGGATATGTGTATATCATGAGTTTCTTATATTGGTTGCTTATGAGATTTTGTACATTTACTTCAGGGGTAATTAAGATGTATTTTGATACTTTGGAAGCAATCTAAGTGTGGAAGATTGGACTTGCTTTGTAAGCTCAATTCGGAGCTTTTCGGTATTATACGGTTGCCCTGTGAGTTATATAGTTAATTGTTACATATTGATTTGAACATATATATTTTCATATGGATGTTTTTGGTTTTGAATGGAGTCACACGATCTTAATTTGTCTTTGATTCCGTCTCTTGAGTCGATTCATTATTACTATCTCGGTAGATCGGTTTGCTTTCTGGATCCAGACTCGTTGTTTTGTTCTTTGTATTGTACGCCATAGTACGGGTACTACTTCGTGTGGCATGCCGGAAGTTTATGGCAAAGTCAAGATCCCGAGTTGGACGGGTGAAACTTTCTGCGGTTGTGAATACTCATTGCTCGAAGAGGAGGAAGAGCAATGAGTAGGGAACCTTGGCACATACCCGGTAGAGGAAGGTGAGCAGTGCGAGGTTTCCCGTAATGTATGATTCTGACTCGGACTTTGGCATGAGCCCGGGAGGTGAAGGACGGGGTGATGCACTATCTTCGTTATGTATACCGATTCGATCTCTTGGTTCTTGATATTTATGGGTATTCTAACGTTGCTGAATATATTTGGTTGTTGATCCTGTCTCCTTGTTGTATGGAGCATCAATGATATGGTATACTATGGTGATTAGAATATGGAATCCTATGATCTTAGCATCTGGTACGTAATTGTTCACTCGGTTTCTTGTAAGTTTCGGTTTGTATTTGGATAATGTCTTGAACTCTTTTATTGATAAGAGTTTATTATGTATGTTTATAAATATGTGCGATATTGATATGTAATACTTAACTATTTAACTGACTAAGCGTTGGCTTACTATTTAAGCGGCAACCTTTCTCAGGAAGGAAGACGGATAAATAAAAAGAACCCGTTGTTTGACTTGAAGATTTATCGGTCCTTCATGGCCTCTGGTCCTTCATGGCCTCTGGTCCTTCATGGTCTCTGGTCCTTCATTGCTTCTGATCCAATCATTGCCTCTGGTCCTTCATAGTCTCACCTCTTGTTCTTCATGGCCTCTGGTCTTCTTCCAGACTTAGCCATTTCAGCAGCCTCTGGACCATTGCCTCTGGTCCAACCATTGCCTCTGGTCTTCCTCCAGACTTAGTCTTTTAGCAGCATTTTCAGATTTTCCATCATTGGTTCAGATGGCTTTGACAAAACTTTTAGAATAATTTAGGATCAATTTTGGTCCCAATAATCAATAAATTATATTATATTGGAGATTTTTTAGGAATTGGTAATTTGGGGTTGATCAAGGCAGATGTTACAGATATGGTATCAGAGCTGTGGTTTGAGTGAACTGGATATCATTAATGATATTCGGACTCAAACTTAGGTATTGACATTGTTTAATGACTAGGTTATGATTATATGGGATATAGACCAATAGGAGAGACCTAGGATTTGTTGGGGGTACAAGGGATAGAATATTATTTGACCCCTATATATATGTATTATAATTTTAGTATGATGTCTGAACACGATGCATCTAGCAACGCGCCGGTTTCTCAAGAAATTAGGGATGACAACCTCAACTTAGAAGGGAATGTCCAAGAAAATATGGACAATGACGATGAAGCCCAACTATCACCTCGTACTGAGAGGTTATTGAAAATAATGAATGATCAAACACGGGCTGCTCTACGAGAACAAAGAATAGAGTTTGAAAGAAAGTTATCTGGAGTGCAAAATCCAGTTAACGCTCAGAATCCGGTTGTCAAAGGACTGAAGCCGGTTAATGAAGACGTAACCAAACCAAAGTTGGACCGACCTTCATTTAAAACATTTAGAAGTAGTGGCGCTACAGAGTTCTCGGGACAGACGGACCCAGTACTTGCAATGCAATGGGTCGAAAACACTGAAAAGGTCTTCAGGATTGTTTACGTACAGGAGGAGGATAAAGTACGTTATGCTACAACGACATTTACCGATCATGCACTCACTTGGTGGAACGCCACATATCGATCAACGGATCCTAATACTAGGGATAGAACGACATGGGAAGAGTTTCAAGTGCTGTTCTTCGAACAATATTGTCCGGATGATTTAAAACAATAGCTTGAGAAGGAATTCCTAGAGCTCAAACAGGGATTCATGTCGGTGATTGAATATGAAACAGAGTTCAATCGGAAGCTTCAGTTTGCCCAACGTTTCGTACCAAGCGAAAAGGACAAGATTAATCATTTCGTCAACGGTCTTCAATGGAATATTCGCGAATTAGTCACCAAACACGACGTACCATCATTTACCAAAGCAGTTTAGTATGCAAGGAAACGGGAGCATGACCTGAGTCTCCCTGATGGCTCTGATGTACCGGAGAAACGATCGAGAGTTGAGAGAACCTTCTCGACCCCGACATCTAAATCATCTCGATTCTTCAAGTTGAGACGAGCTCAATCACATAATACACCACATACTACCTCACAGGCTTATACAATGCAGTCAAATACACCACGGAACTGCAACCGATGTGGCAAGAATCACCAGGGACGATGTAGTGGTGATCAAACTTATGTACGATGCTTCTGTTGTGGTGAGGCTGGGCCCATATGAACTCAGTGCCCTCAAAGAGAAAAGGCATGTTATAATTGTGGTGTGTTAGGTCATCGTATGCGAGAATGTACAAAGAATAGACTGGAGGAAAGTAAGGGGTCGGTACAACAACCAAGACAACGACCAATACATACAATGGGGGCTTCGACCAAAAAGGAGGAGGTTTCGAAACCTCAGGCCAGGGCATTTCAAATTACCGCGAAGGAAGCCATGAATGATCCCGACGTTGGTACGGGTATATTTCTTGTTAATTCTTGGCCTGCTCGTATTTTATTTGATTCTGGTGCAACAAATTCTTTTGTGTCAAATGATTATGTTTGCTATATTGAATCTGTGCTTACTATGCTTGAAAAACCTTTCACTATTGACACTGCGAGCGGAGTACCATTAGTTGTTGCTAAGGTATTTAGAGAGTGTACATTGCTTTTAGATGACTATGAATTTCTTATTAATCTCATTCCCACGGATATACATGGATTCGATGTTGTTATTGGTATGGATTGGTTGGCAAAGAATCAAGCCAACATCATATGTTCACAACGAATGATTCGAATACCTATTAGCRAGGGGAATTACCTATACATTTACAGGGAGCGGCGTGTGACCGACATAAAGGTAATCTCTATGCTAAAAGCTCGTCGTTATCTAAAGAAGGGTTTCTCGATATTTCTAGCCTATGTTATGGATGCGGCAAAGGAATTGAAAAAGACGGTGAAAGACGTTCCAATTTTTTGTAAATATCCGGATGTATTTTCGGATGATCTGCCTGGATTGCCACCCGATCGTCAAGTAGAATTTCGTATAGACTTGATACCGGGTGCAACTCCGATAGCAAAGACACCGTATCGTCTCGCACCTACGAAAATGAAAGAAATGATGAAACAACTGCAGGAATTATTGGACAAGGGTTTTATCCGACCAAGCACATCTCCTTGGGGTGCTCCGGTCCTGTTCGTTAAGAAGAAAGACAAAACTTTCTGGATGTGTATAGATTACCGTGAGCTTAACAAGGTAACTATAAAGAACAAATATCCATTACCGCGAATTGACGATCTTTTTGATCAGTTGCAAGGAGCGAGATATTTTTCTAAAATTGACTTACGGTCTGGCTATCACCAACTCAAGGTACGGGAGGACGATGTACCCAAGACTGCTTTTTAGACCCGTTATGGGCATTACGAATTCCTCGTAATGCCATTCGGACTTACAAACGCACTTGCAACATTTATGGACTTAATGAATCGAGTATGCTATCCTATGCTTGACAAGTCTGTGATCGTATTCATCGATGATATTTTGGTCTACTCAAAGTCTGAAAACGAACACGCTTCACACTTACGTCAAATGTTAGAATTGTTGAGAAAAGAAAGACTCTATGCAAAATTCTCGAAATGTGAATTTTGGCTTCGCCAAGTACAATTCTTGGGGCATACCGTATCCGGAGACGGTATTT
>NW_020202037.1:39846-40714 GCF_001531365.2 Cynara cardunculus var. scolymus
AAAGATTACGACTGTGAGATACTATATCATCCGGGTAAAGCCAATGTAGTGGCAGATGCTCTGAGTAGGAAGACACGTTCTGGACTTCTATGTTACTCTATCACTCACACGTCGATTAAAAATAATCTATTTGATGAGATTCAAAAATGGCAGATTGAGGCTTTGAAGCCTGAGAATGTCAAAGTAGAACGAATGGTAAAATACATTGATTTTCTCTTTGAAGATGGACGTGGTTTGAAGGTCTTTAAGACCCGAATCTGGGTCCCCAAACTTGGCGGCATGCAAGATGTTGTTTTAGCGGAAGCACATAAGTCGTGATTATCAATACACCTAGGGAGTACTAAAATGTAACAAGATCTTCGTTTAGATTACTGGTGGCCTGGGATGAAGACTGATATTRRMHGTTATGTTGAGAAATGTACCACATGCTTACAAGTAAAGGCTGAACACCAGAAACCGTATGGTAGTTTACAGCCTCTTGAGGTACCGATGTGGAAATGGGAGGAATTAATGATGGATATGGTTACTAAACTACCGAAGACCCAACATCAAAACAACAGTATTTGGGTTATAGTTGATCGATTGACCAAATCAGCATTGTTCTTACCTGTCCGAGAGTCTTACTCTATGGATCGATGGGCGGGTTGTACATTGATGAAGTTGTCTCGCGACACGTTGTACCAGTGAAGATTATCTCTGATCGCGACTCTCGATTCACTTCTAATTTTTGGACTAGATTTCAACGAGAGTTGGGAACACGTCATGCGTTTAGTACAGCCTATCATCCTCAGACTGATGGTCAATCAGAACGAACCATTCAAACTCTCGAGGATATGCTACGCGCATGTGTCTTAGAATTTGGTGGTAG
>NW_020202038.1:0-8883 GCF_001531365.2 Cynara cardunculus var. scolymus
TCTTCTAGCTTAAGTAAAAGATCTTCTTTTTAGCAATCTCTTTTCTTGTAATTGCTAAAGATCTATGTGTAACCAAAGATTGTTTAGATAGGTTTTCTTTATCTTATCTTTCCGCAAACAGTCTTGTAAAATCTGTACTGATCTTCTCTATCAATATATATTTTAAATTTGAAAATACTGTGTTTGTATTCATCCCCCCATTCTACAAACTATTTCTATTCTTGTAGACTCTTTCGGGACCAACAATATATTATTTTAATTTTTCTTTACTCTTTTGTTTGTATTAATGTATTATATTATTAAATATATTATATTATTAAATATTTATTTTAATTTTTTTTATAAAATATTGTCATCGACTAACTTTTGAAGATGCATTTTTTAGCAATTTTAAATGTTTATCAGCAACTTTTTGTCAWACATGATTGTTCATCAACTAACTTATTAGCTACCAGGTAGCTTATCAATCATTAGTTATTTTACCAAACATAACATTAGTAATTAGTGAGAATTAAAATAAATAAAATTATTTAATTTATATAATATAATGAGTTCATTCTGTTATAAACTCAAATTTTTATTCAAGTTAATATAAAAGAATGAATATTCATTCCCATTTTCACTCTCATGCATTTTTATTCCCATTTCCATTTTAGTGTTTCCATCCTATCTAYTAACATCGATTTTTACTTTTCACTAATATAGACGATTTTCTATTATTAATTTTTAGGATCCTATAAATTAATCAAGCTTTATAATAATTTGATAGATTTAATTATTAATTATAAATTAWATTATTTTACTAAAAAAACAAACAATTCATTAAATAGTAAAAACTACTTATAAAGGAAATCAAGAAAATAATACAACAATTCCTTAAAGTTAATTATAAATTCAATTAATCATGTCATACTGAAAGCATGAAAAGACTTCTAGATTTATAACAATTTTATAAACAAAAACATATAAATCTGAAAATTAAGSAACCAAATTTGTAATTTTGAAAATATTAAAAAATGCCTCAAATTTKATGTAAGAAATGATGTTTGTAAGTGTATTCCAACATAGGGAAAGTTCAGTTTTTAGAAACTGAATACAAATCAAATCAAGAAACCGTTCACAACACACTACATGTTCTTYTTTATGATGAATAATATAATAATGATGAATACGAAAGTATTATTTATTATGAATCATACATTCATAGTGAATACGAATGTGGTATCTATCATTAATGTTGGTCTCGCCCAGATCTACAAGAGTTTAAAGGTAACATTTTGTTGAAGGGGGGATGAATACAAACACAACGACTTTCACTTTTTAAAATCCTTTATTGATAAACAAGATCAATACAAAATTTTACAGATTATTTGCGAAAAAGATAAAATACAGAACTTATCTAAACAATCAAAGAAACACACAAAATACAGAAAGCAAGAAAAAAAAAAGACTTGCTAAAAGATAATGTTAAGAAGTCTTGTGCTTGGGAAGAAGCGTTTCTCTTAGGTAGAGTGTTGATCTTCAAGAAGTAAGAATTCTTGGCATTAGTTTGCTTTATCTGGTTGAGTGGGTTACTAAGAAAGAAGAGTTTCTCAAATATTTATATCTGTTGCATTAAATGCAACTCAGACGGTACAAAGCATGTGACAAGCTTTTAGAGGTGAGCTTGTCCTTTGTTCCAGATATATACAGGATTTTGCTGTATATGAAAATAGTCTTTCATAAAGTAGGTAAGTACGCTTGGAGATAATAGAGTGACTCCATACAGGTACTTTACTTTGAGAGGTATGAGTTTGTCCTTTGTGTGTAAAAGGACAAGACAAAAACTAATCTTGTTCAACTAGATTCATTCGATGCTGACATTGGAATAATGTTGAGGTTTCTTCAGTATTCAATGAATCTTGAGTAGATTTCATACTTGTGTAGACAAGCTTGTTATCACTGAAAACCGCATCAAATCACGAACTTGCTTGTCTATGTCTTTAGCTTTATCTTCGATATTACTGAAGGTTCTGTGGTATGAGTTTTGTCTTCCTGAAGAATACTTGTCTCTGAGAGAATTACAATACATGTTCAATGATCACTGAACAGACTCATTGATGATCGCTGAAGTTGAATAAAGAGATAATACACTTTGTAAGATGAAAAGAATCATCATCAAATCACTGAGAGAGAGAGAGAGGGGTCCAACAATCTCCCCTTATTTGATGATGACAAAGCAACATAAAGAAAATTGTTTCGGTATTACAGTAAGAAAAATGTACTAGTAAAATACTTATCCCTTTTAATTGTTTTTGGATCTTTTTCAATGATAAGTTTATTATGAAAGTTTACTTTAATTGTAAAGAATTACAAGGAAATAATAAACTTACATAATATGAATAACTAAATACTAAGAGCATATTCACTGACTAGAAGAGTGTCAACGAATGTAAGAAATAAATAGAACTCATAAGTACATGTCCCATTTACTCTTTTCAGATATCTTTTTCAGTAAACCAATCATTTTATTGAAATATCTTACAAGAGAAAATATTACAACTGATTACCATTGTTTTGGTGGGCTTAAAACATAAAAGCTGTAATGATGGAGAGTGAATGATGATGGGACGACTAGGGGAGCAATGTTGTTAGATGCAAAGGATTTGAATGACATAAGGTTTGATAACGATGAAGCCGGTTTAGTTTTTTATTTGAAGATCTTCCTCATTAGTTATGGTAGCTTTTAAAAAAAAATATCGGTAACCAATTGAAAAAGCCGTTAGATTTATTCATTTAAAGACATTTCAATAATTTCTATTAACACAAATTATTTAGTTATAAAAAGTTGTAGGGATTTAACCATTGAAATTTGGAAAGTTGATTATATTTTGTTTCTACTTTTCCTACTAAAAATAATGATCTCTTTGTATTTAGGGAGTGGTATATTGTTGTTTAAACTTGTCGTCTTAATACTTTCAGACCTCTCTTGCTTGCCCAATGAGCAATCAATGATTCTCCTGTTTTGAAAAACCCAACACTTTTATCCTTCGTTTCTTGTCCTCAAAAAAGTTGTTCTTTGCTTCTGCTTGTTAGGATTTGAAGAATGAAATCGTTTAATCATCTTTTTTTCTTTAGGGTTGGATTACATGATATTTTGGGAATTAATTTAGTTATAAGAAAAGAACTAATTAAAGATTCTTTCCCTTTTATCCTTTGTGTTAAAAGATTCAGTTTCTATCCTTTTCAATGAGATTTTGTGACCTACATTATCAATGGAATTCATTTTCTGCAAATGGGTATTTGTTTTTCTACTGTCAGCTTGGTTGATCATCTCTATTGCTTCCTCAGGTTTGCTCCCTGTTTTCTTGTTCATTTTTCTTGCAATGTACTTTGATTTGTTCTTAATAGTCGACTTGTAACTTGTTTTTGTAAATCAATTGATGTGAAGTTGAAGGGTTATCTGGGAGTTCAAAGGTAAGAGGAGTGAATTTGGGAGGATGGTTGGTTGTAGAAGGTTGGATTAAGCCTTCTCTGTTTGATGAAATGCCTAACAGAGATATGCTTGTGAGTTCTATACACTTTGATTTGTCTTTCTATATCATTTTTGGCTACTTCCATGCACTATTTTTCTTGGATTTTCTGTACACTTTCTTTTTACCCTTCTAGCTGTAGCTTGAAAGCTAAGTTTTGGCTGAAAGAGTTGTCCCATATGGTAAAACTAGCAGGCTGATAAGTCGGATAACAATGTAAACTAACATCAACCTTTTTGGTCATTTATGTAAAATGTAAGGGGAATAACTGGAAAAACGTGAAAAGAAAGCCTTGAAGCTTAGCCATAGGCTATTTGAAATAGCTTCTCAGCTAGTTTATGGTTTACCAAATACACAGTTTTTTCAATGAGCTCACAAAAATAAGCTAGCTTATGGTTTCCAAACAAAGCCTAAATGAAAATCATACCCTTGCAAAAGTCAGAGACACCTCTCATTGTGACAAAAGCCCATGTTTCATGGGGTTCAAACAACAGAAACATCTCTCTTTACGTTTAGTTCACTTTCTTGTGTTTTCCCATAATTGTAATTGTGTGTGTATGGAATGCAGGATGGTACAGAGGTCCAATTTAGATCAGTGACATCAAAGAAGTATATGTCAGCAGAAAATGGGGGTGGTATGAAGATTACAGTTGACAGAGATGCTCCTTCTTCATGGGAAACCTTTCGGGTATATTTCCATGGTGAAAAGATTATTCATTGGTTTCTCGGTATCCCCTCCATATCATAGGTCTCATCTCATTATCATCACATAAATGAAAATGAGGTTATGTGTGAACTTAGTACCAAAATCAGATTTTCTCATCCTTGTAATTGAAGTTACACAAACCTTTGTGAGAATATGCGGAAGCCCATTAGTTTATCCTCCAAAAGGGCCCTTGATGAGAGAAGATAGGTTCCAACGTTTATTGAGGAGAAATGGTCCAATTCTAGCCGATGCATGACTCCAACACATCCCCTCCAATGAGGTTGAAAGGTACAGATTGTCACATACTGTCAAGAGGGGGCTAGCCCCCCACAAATTGTGCCATAGTGTGTCGAGTGTCTGGAGTGGTCGACCTTGACTATGATTACATGTATAGAGGAGAATATGTGGAACCCCATTAGATTACTCTCCGAAAAAGCCAGAGGTTCCAACATATATAGAGGAGAATTGGTCCAAATTTAGCCGATGTGGGACCCCAACAACTGCAATGTGCAAATTGCAAAGAGAAATCTGTAGATCAGTTAATATATCAGCAGGTGAATCTGGTTCAAACTTTTAGCCATTAGAGCTCTTCAAACTCAAACACCTTTTCTAGCGGTGAAGTGCAGTTAAAATAATAGTAAGTGTAAACAAGCAAAGATAAATTTGCACCCAATTCCGACATTTGGACTATACCCATAGTTTAATTATAATGTTTAAGTTTTGGTCAATTGTTTAAAATACCCTTCAGTTATAACAAAAAGAAGTTGCCTTGTGGACCAAATTCATTGTTACCTTGTTGAGAATTGAGATGACAACAGACAAATATGTAACTATACAAAAGGAAATTGTATTATCTATACAAAAGGAAATTGTATTATCGGAGAGCACTTAAAGCATAAGATTGTTATGGAACATCAAAAATTACCCTTTGTTTCTGCAGTTATGGAGAGTTTCTAGTTCAGAATTTCAGCTCCGGACTTTTCAAGGAAAGTTTATGACGTGTAATGTTGGAGATGGCAATGTGTCTGCAACTGCAAGCACACCGTCATCAACTGAGACATTCTACATAGAACGAAATGAGAGAAATAGAGTCCACATTAAACATAAGATCAGTGGGACCTACCTGCAGGTACTTGTCATTTTTCATACATTTCTCTTAATTCGGAAGATATAGTAACATCACTTGCCATAGGCCTTCATGGGAACAACCGCTTTACTCTTTGGGCCTCTTTGGCTTGATAGAATGTATTTGAGGGATTTGGATTTCGTGGAAGGATTTGGAATTGGAAGAATTGTGAATCTTTGGTGTGTTTGGTTTATAGGATCTGTCATGCAATTGAATTCCATTCTTTTATAAATCTTGTTTGGTTTGTAGGATTTGATGTAATTTAAACATTATGATCATACCTATTATGCTTTGCTCCGAGAGAATTGAGAAGACGAGAAGTGGAGGTGATGGAGAGATTAGGGCAGATTTGATGAAAGAGGCTAGGTAGAGATGTGATGGAAACAATTGAATTCCATCGGATTTGGATTTGGATTTAAAATGACAGCCATCTCCAAGGGATTTCTAAATCCATTGGTTGTGAAATTTCTTTGAAATCCCAGGATTTCAAATCCAAACTTTCCTTCAAACCACACAGGATTGGAATGGAATTCAGTTTCAAATCCTACCGGATACTGCAAACCAAACGGACCATTTGGGTTAGAGGTCAGGTTTGCTTACATCCTACCCTCCCTAAACCCAACCTCCATGTGGGATTGTATTTGGTTTTTGTAGCATCACTTGATTCATTTACTGGCTTCCTAATTTTTTTCGTTTAGGCTTCAACCTTGAATGAAATCACTGCAGACTACCAAGGGATTCCAGGGTGGGATGATAATGTAGCTACATTTGAGATGACAATTGTATCTAATGTAATCCATGGAGATTACCAGCTTGCCAATGGACTTGGACATGATAAGGCCAAAAAAGTTCTTATGGTAACCTAATTTTCAATTTTTTTTTTGATTAACCTGGATATCCAACCCGCTATGCGAGCTGACTAATCTCAGGGCGACCACCCGCTTCGCGGGTAGCCCGGAGTCACCGCATTTAACCCTCTGTGGCCACAAGGGGATTTTTATTCCTCCTTGGATTCGAACCTGGGACCTTCAAACACTTTTGACCTTTGGAGCCCAAGCTCAAACCAATCAGACAGCCATCCTTCCTCTTTCAGTAGTCAAAAACATACCAATCAAATTGTTGAAAAACAAGTCTCTCTCACACACTCCAACACACTTAAGGTGAGAGAGAGAGAGAACCAACATATTTGATTGCTTTGTTCATGAAAATTTCAGAAGCACAGAAACAGCTTTATCACCATGGAAGACTTCAAGTTTCTCTCTAAACATGGAATAAATACCGTAAGAATCCCAGTTGGATGGTGGATAGCCTTTGATCCTAATCCTCCCGCCCCATTCATTGGCGGAACCTTGAAAGCTTTAGATAATGCATTCTTGTGGGCACGGTAGGTCTACTTTCACCTTAATATCTGTTCATTGAAATCTATATTTCCATATGTTTTGGGTTCACATTCGACTTATATGGGTTGTAGGGCTTATGATATTAAGTGCATCATCGACCTACATGCAGCTCCAGGATCTCAAAATGGCATGGAACACAGTGCTAGTAGGGATGGTACAACAGGATGGCCCATGTACATCTCTCAGACGTTGTATGTAATTGATTTTCTAGCTTCAAGGTATGCTCTTTTAAAGTTATTATTCAATTTACATTTTCAAACATGCTACTAAAACTAATATGTTGCTTCTTTGCATACACCTCTCTGCCACTTGTATTTTGTTTTGCACGCCGGAGGTCTTCACAGAAACAATGTCATCCTACCCCCACCCTACCTCTGTGTGGATATACCGGGCTCATGCAGTTATTTGGTTTGGTTTTTCTTACTAAAATGCTAGATGGAATCCATTAGACCCTTTAGTTCTCAAGGTGACTTAATCAATCAAGGGAGAAGGAATAGCCATAACCATGAAATAAAGATGTAAGAAGAGATCTTATGGCTGGACCATACAGGTAGTATATAACTTCCACGGTAGCTCCCAACTTGTATGATCTTGGGTGGTCACTGGTTCAAGTCCCCTCAGAACCACCGGAGGTTTGACTGGCCGTTAACTTCATGAACCCTTGGGGGATTAGTCGAGATGTGCACAAGCTGACTCAGACACCCACATCTAAAAACAAAACAGAAAACATTAACCTGGACATGATAAATAGAAACAAAAATTTCACTTTAGCCAAGTTCATGAGACACTTGGGATTCTTTCCTCTGAATGCTCTCTATCTCTTGCTTCAAAGAAGAAAAAGGCTTGACTTTTGACTTGGTCAAACCTTTAACTTGTCAAACTCAGAACTGATATAGATATTATTACAAATCAACTCCAACATCTTTATCTTGTTTCATAAAGTGCAATATAGCCATATTCGAGATAATTTCATGAACTTGTGTAGGTTTGAAGTTGAAAAATAGTTTGTTTGACCTCAAAAGTGAAAGTGTGTTGTTACCAGATGGAATGAGTATCAAAGAACCCCAAGTCTATACTTTTCATGATAATTTAGGGCAAAATGCATCAAAATGTAATGAAATTTGCGTTAAAAACAGACTTTTTTCTTAATCAATGTAACAAAGTTTCAAAATTTCCTATTTGATGTGACAGTTAATTTCTTATTTCATATACATTTTGACCGGTAACTTGTTTATTATTTTAACATTTGATGGCGTGGATGTCTAAGTTTATTGCTCACTTTGCTGTTCCATGAACATTTTGTATACCTTAACGGTATCCATGTCATCAAGTGTTACAAGATCAACAGGTTACAGGCCAAATGGGTACAAAACAGTAAATTTTGAAACTTTGTTACATTGATTGTGGAAACATAATTCTTCGTTACATTAAATAGGAACTGAACCAAACTTTGTTACATTTTGATGCATTTTGCCAATAACTTTTAAGGCTGTAAATATGTTTTTAAGCTTGTTACTGCTGAAGCTTTACATTAATTATTATCTATTTCTGCACAGATATGCCACGCACCCAGCCTTGCTAGGGATTGAGCTTCTAAATGAACCATCTGCTGCAACAGTTCCCTTGGATGCACTAGTTTCGTATTACAAACAAGGATATCAGACTGTAAGAAAACATTCTTCAACAGCTTATGTCATAATTTGTCAAAGAATCGGCAATGCAGATCCTCTTGAACTTTATGAAGCTAACATTGGTCCTTCAAATCTAGTACTGGATTTGCATTACTACAATCTTTTCGACAATTATTTTGTTAACAAGACTGCTGCACAGAATATCCAATTTATTTTCAAGAACAGGCAACCTCAGCTACAAGCTCTGAACAATTCAAATGGGCCTCTTGTTTTTATTGGTAAGTCAACATGGGAAAGGTACCCGTCTTCTTTGCTTTTGTTGGAGTTCTATATCAGCTACACCCCTTTTCCCCTCGGTATATGTTGGACCCCCTTCTCCTCAATGACTCTTTTGAGAGTAATCTAAATAGGGTTCTGCATATCTCACATGGTACCAGAGCGAGTGTCTACCACTCTAAAGGACGACACTCTGGGGCATTTGTACCCGTCTAGCCTCCGTTTTGTCCGG
>NW_020202038.1:8913-41350 GCF_001531365.2 Cynara cardunculus var. scolymus
GTGCTGGAGTCATATACTGTCTAAATTTAGACCCTTTCTCTTATATCAGTTAGACTTGGACCATTTGCTCCTCCATATATGTTGGAACCATCATCTCTTCTCAAGGGCAAAGTAATCTGATGGGTTCCGCATATCTCATCGCTTTGTTCGTTTATTATTCATATATGAATCTAAAGCTTGAAAATCATGTCAACTGGATGGCGCTTGTAGGAGAGTGGGTAAACGAATGGAACGCAACCAATAGTACTCAATTGGATTATCAAGATTTTGGCCGAGCCCAATTACAGGTATACGATTCTGCCTCCTTTGGATGGGCATATTGGACACTTAGAAATGCTGAACTTCACTGGGATTTGGAGTGGAATATCCGCAACAACTACTTGCAACTTAGTAAGGCATTCCTTCATCAATTGTTACCATATTAAACACACACATGGGACACAAGTACAAGGGATAGATGTCAGATCTCCATACGTCCCACCCCACGGACCCCACCTCCTAATGGAATATACGGGTTCGTTTGGTTTGGTTCATGTTACGCGTGTACTAGGATAGAGATTCTGTCTATGTACATTCGACCCTTCAGACCTCACCTCTTGGTGGGATATACTGGGTTCGTTTGGTTTGGTACTTTGTTTTATGGGACATGAGTACCTAGTTTATAATCTCAGGAGATCATGTTTCATGTTTGAAGCTAAGATTGATATTGTTTCACACACAGGTTACTCGCAGAAGACAGTGTCATTTAGAAGTGTATTGTGGCTGGGATTGGCATGTAGTTTGTCCCTTTAAAATGTATTATAGCCTTTAATATGGAGGGATAAATCTCCTTTTGTTTGCTATTTTGTTGTTTGTTTGGCTTTTGAACTATCTATACTATATTATAAACCATTTGATAAAAATTCTTAAAAATCATTTTTTATATATGAAGTACTGTTTATTGATGCATATTACTTAAAATTTAAGATTATAAGTAAATTGTGTAAGTACAACCTATTAAAATTTCATGTTTGAATTCGTGTAACTAACTACAGATAAACATAATTAAATAGATGATAGACATCTTATTTTAAATATAAAAAATCTAAAATATAATTAAGATAATCATTAAGTTCTAATAAAATATTTAGTTATTATCTTCATAAAAACTTATATTATTAAACCAAAAATAAAAAAATGAATTAAAAATATACAAAAAACAAGAATTTTTAAATAGTTAGTTTAGTACTAATAACAATATTTTTTTTCAATTTTTTATGATATTTTCATATTTATATTCTATTAAAAAATAAAAACATTATCGCTTTCTCAAAAACACAAAACCGTATTATAACATCGATTAAGACAAAAAAAAACATTAAAATCGAGATGTATTTCGTTAAATTGTGCATGTACCCTCCTAGTCATGTTCAAATAAGTGTAGGATATGAAAGTGACGTGCATAAAACACGAGGTTTAGTTGCGTACGTTGATCCAGAATTTTTTTGGAGTGATATCATAAGATAAATACTATTTTTCTCAATTTCATGATTTTTCGTATGAATTTTAAAGTTTATGGTTTCATCCATATAAACTTATGGTTGTGCATTTTAGGTAGCGTTTAATATATAGACATGATTGAGAGAGTAGGACTAAACATGACCGGATAAGACTGGAACAGTTATATGTCTGGTGTTTGTTACGACTAGGATTTCATATCATATAATAGTTATAAATGACACAATTTTCATATACATAAATCTATACTTGTAATAAATAAGTAACTGGGGTGACACGTGTCATCTTCTGGTGAGCTGCTTTTAGTGTTTTCCCGCCTAAATACATATCTAGACACAATTTACATTAGCAGTTCAATTAGACTCATTTGAACGTATCTAGAAACAATTTACATTAGCAGTTCAATTAGACTAATTTGAACGTATTTAGACACAATTTACATTAGCAGTTCAATTAGACTCATTTGAACGTATCTAGACACAATTTACATTAGCAGTTCAATTAGACTCATTTGATTGACATGTGTCATCTTATTCAATCAATTCCACTGATTTAGGATGCAAATGATTCTATTATTGGGTTTATTAATTCGTGTGGTAACTGATTCCTAAAAAAATGGTGTTTACTTTTAAGCTTAAATTCAATTTACTGATATAGTTTCATTTCTAAATTTAATTTTATTCTAGGGTTAACTTCATTTTATTCTAAATTCAATTTAATGAAAAGTTTTACTTCAGAGTTATTTCAAGAAAACAAGTCTGAAGTCATTCTTCAGAGTTAGCTCACCCAAACTCTGAAATCTACTTTTTCAGACTTAGCTCATCCGAAATCTGGAGTCTGAACTCTGAAATCTTCTTTTTCAACCTTAGAAACCCGAACTCTGAAGTCTTCTTTTTCATACCTAGAAACCCGAACTCTGAAGTCTTCTTTTTCAGACTTAGAAGTTTGAACTCTGAAGTCTTTTACAAGTCTGAAGAGTCATTCTTCAAAGTTAGCTTATCCGAATTCTGAAGTCTTCTTTTCCAGACATAGCTCACCTGAACTCTGAAGTCTTTTTTTTCAAACTTAGAAGTTTGAACTCTGATTTAGTGGGATTGATTTTATACTTCAGAGTTATTTCAAGAGTACAAGTCTGAAGAGTTTTACTTCAGAGTTATTTTCAGAGTATAAGTCTGAAGAGTCATTCTTCAGAGTTAGCTCACCTGAACTCTGAAGTCTTCTTTTCCAGACGAAGCATCATGCAGAGCCTTTGCATAGTGCATGCAGAGTCTTTGCATAGTGCATGCAGAGCTTCTGGCTTGCCTATATAGAGCTCTGACGTATAAAAAGTTTTACTTCAGAGTTATTTCAAGAGTACAAGTCTGATGAGTCATTTTAAATTTACTTCTAAGTTTAAATTCAATTTACTAATATGGTTTCATTTCTAAATTTAATTTTATTCTAGGATTAACTTCATTTTAACTAAATATTGATATATAGCTTCATTTCTAAATTAAGTCTGAAGAGTCATTTTTCAGAGTTATATTTCAAAGTTATTTCAAGAGTACAAGTCTGAAGTAGCATCGTACTTTCGATGATCATTCATATATGTAAGATAAGTCTTCTGACATGATTTAATTTTTTTAAAATTACCCCATGTAATACATGGGATCGAACCTAGTACACACACATATATACATATATGAGCTTAATATTGTGAGGACCAAAAAAATGTTAAGAACTTGAGGACTAATTTAATCCATTTATTAGAATAAATCAAGTGTCAATAAAGAAAAAACTAATTTGTAACAAAAGCAAAAAACAAGGATAGAATGGTCAGTTTGTAAGGCCATGGAAGGGTATTAAAGATATTTTCTATTAAATTCAAATTAAAAGATAAAAACCATGGATTCCAAATTAGAATTTATATCAGAATAATCCTCCATCATCTTCTCCATCACCTTTTATATCAATTTCAAATTTCCGGCGACTCCTTCCATCTTCTTCTCCTACGTCTCCTCCCATCACTCCTTCCTCTTTTTTCCGGCGACTCCTTCCATCTTCTTATCCGACGACTCCTTCCATCTTCTGATCCGGCAACTCCCCCCTATCGCTCCTTCCTTTTTTTTTCCGTCGACTCTTTTTTTCCATCTTCTTCCTCGATCTTCGATCTCCTCTCATCCTTCTCGACTCCAGTGAAACTACTTTCAATGCTCTTCACTCTTGTGGGTTTTCCTTGTTTTGGATTTAGAGGATGGTACAGGTCGACATGGAGGGGTCATAGATGGTAAGGGTTTTGGAGGTGTAAGCAATGGTCTTTACTTTGTAGGAGGCAGAGGTAGGGGCAGATGCAGTACAAGGGGTTGGGGTCCTGGGCCCCCAACAAAATCAACTCTAGAAAGCCCAATTCTTTTTTTTATTTTAGTTATAGTTTTTATCTCTATTTGATCGGGCTCCCAATAAAATAAACATGAAGACCCCCACTTCCAGCACAACCCATAATTCATTTAGCCTTCCAAGTTCCACAACATCCACCGTTCCACGGCAGCATGACTTCACCTTCATTCCTCGGCCATCATCGCTTCCTTCCTGCTTCTTTCACATCGCCACTGCTTCGTGCTTCGTACTTCCTGCACATCGCCACTACTCCCTCCCTCTTCCCACTTCCTCCGCTTTCGGCCTTCCTGCTTGCTTGCTTCTTGGACCTGCAGTGCATCATGATCGTGCACTGCCACTGCTCGCTTCCTGCGGCTGCAACTACTGTACTGCTACTCCAAATTGGGTAAAAACCTAGAGTCTTGATTTCTAATCTTTAACTTTTAATGACTTTAATTGTGTTGTTTGCTTCATAATTGGTGATTTGGTGAATGCTTATGTTAGGTTAATTTTGCAATTTTGTACACAAATGAAAATGTTAGGTTAATTTTGCAATTTTGTAGGCAAACAGAAATGTTAGGTTAATTTTGAAATTTTGTAGGCAAATGGAAATGTTCCTATTGATAAAGATAAACCATTGATTTTTATCTTATATCATGCCCCCTACAATAAAATTTTCTGCATCCGCTAATAGGCAGAGGGAGTCTGGAAAAAGAGATCAGTGGCAATGGATGTGGATGTGTTGGGAGTAGTGGCGGCAACGAAGGTGGTGGTGGATCAATTAAGCATGTTCCGGTAGAAAGGTGAATCATCAATGGCGAAAGGATAGTCGATGTGGACACTACGACATGAATTGTGACAAAGGGGAATCCGTGATGATAAGACTTGTGGAAAGGAATCAAAGAAGGCTTGCAAGATGATGGCCGCCTTCTCCTTGAATTCCTTATATTGCTGAATGAAACCATATTAATTGAAGTTTTGGTTTATGGGTTCAATATGTTTTTCGGGGTTTTTGTGTTTCCAAAAAAAAATGTGTTTAAAATAAGATATAGATAAAAATTGTGTTTGATATCATGAGATGAAATAACATCTAGACGGAAATTGTGTTTGATTTTATGGGGTGAAATATATTATAAATGAAAATTGTGTCTGATTTCATGTGGTGAACTAAGGGGCTGTTTGTTTACTACTTATTGATCCCATTAAGAGGTATTGTCTGAATTGGTCAGACAATGGGTTGTTCGGCTTGCATTTTAAAACATCTGAATGGTTCATAAAGGTCTGATTCCCTCCACCACCACTCCATCCCTTAGCCGATTCAGACTGCACTTTTTTCCCATGATGGGCTTCTTTCAAACGATGCTTCATACTCTCGATTCTCACCATCAGACACTTCAAGAAATGATCCTCAAGAACTCTTTATTCTTACCATCGATCTTCTCTATTTCTTTCACATTCAACTTCGCAACAAGTTTGCATTCGATCTCGCACCAGACGGGAACGGGGGAACCATCAATTTCTTCTTACTATTCACTCCCTTCTTTTGTTGATTGAAAGAGGTAAGACCATTTTTCTCCTCACTCTTCACACCTTGTCTGCCTTTTTTCTCTCTTTACCATCGACCTTCTTCATTACTTTTGTGCAAAACAATCTGATTTGAAGTGCTATAAACACCACTGTATGTATGTATGCAAAAATTATATGTGATTGGTGTATTTGCCTTTATTGGTGTATAATTGAAGAAGTTTGTTTTGTAAATTCAACTTGTTCTTGTTTGTATATGTTTTGTGTATCTAAATTAGGTTGATCATATTTCAACATGTTGGCTCAATTTAGGTGGCTAGTTGTTATTAGCACTACAACATTTATGTTTCTTGTTTTTGGTTTATAAGCTTAGACACCTGGAAGTCAATTGAAATATGATTCAATTTTCATGTTGGTAGCTTCCTTTTGTTCATATTTGTGTGAAGAAGTTGGAAGGATGATCTTTTACATTATGTTGAACTAAAATATTTCCTTAGTGCAACCACTTAATATGTGGTGTTGTGCATGTCAAATTTTGATTCATCACACTTTTCACAAGTTATGCGTCTTCACAGAAACAATCACACTACTCCAATTGGGTGAGATATATTGGGCTCGTTGGGTTAGAGATGAAGTTAACGATTGGGATATGTAAATTCACTATTTATTGACAATTGCTTATATGTGGATTTGAGCATGCCACAAAGAGAATTCAAGTTGTTTCTAGAAAAAGTTTCCATTCAAAACACGATTCTTTAGTAACTCAAAAAAAGATTGCATGACCACTAAAATAGTTACTGATATATTGGGGTATGTTTCCTACCAACTTTCGACCCTAAGCTTAGATTGTTATGTACGAGTGGAATAGGGAACATTAAGGCTGTTACAACAGTATTTTGATCTCGAAATGGTTCCAAACACACATGCAAATAGATATAGACTCAAATTTGGTGTAAGGCACACATTAGATACTATCATGTCACTAAAAGACATTAAAAACCCGATTACTATCATGTCACTAAAAGTGAAAAATAGTACAAGGATTAGATAAACACATAAGGGTGTTGAAAATATGACATAAAATGTAAAGAGTACATGAATTTAGACCTCATGGTAGGATTTGGGAAGCGAAAAATGATGGGTTTTCACGGTGGCAATGGTTGCCGAATAGCTCGACTTCCGCTTATTTTGTAGCAGCAGGGCAACCGGAGTAGCGAAATTGGTCATCTTATTGGGTTTATCATCACCATACCTGAATATGGTAATACAGAATAAATCCATATTGCAATATGGACAATTTCTTCTCCAATTGATTTATATATGCTATACAAGTAACAGATCAAGCTAAGACAGAATCAAAAACCCTCACCCAAACAACAACAAATGGCAAAATAGTTGAAAGTTCATCAAAAAGGGAACAAATCCCATATGCTAGATTCTTGAATTAACAAGAGTAAAATCAAAATCATCATCAGTACCTGAGATTAGGCCCACACATGAAATGGTTTAATGCTTTTTGTTTTTTTATGTGTAATCTGGTTTCTTGTATACAATACGTGTACCTTTTTTATGCTTCTGTCTTTATGGTTGATCATCAGATGGTATTGTTATGTTGATCTAAGGTACACTTAAGACCAATATCTAGGTGATTTCTAGGTACTTTTAACATTTTTGTTATTGGTAATTTGATAATGGTATAGATTATAGCAAGCATTAGCCCCATTGATAGCTTCTACTTTTGATGATATAATACTTTTTATAGGGAATTATAAGAGATTTGTTTTGTGCTTTTCAATCTGGATTTGCTAAATGTCGTTATTTGTAAGGTATGGACATTGTTGGTGAGGTTTTCACAACCAAAAAGACATAGAAGAAACTGGAAAAAAGAGAGTGGTGCGAACGTTTCTTGAAACATGTATACATGAGGTTATTATACATGGACGGGAAGGCACCAGTCTTAAGTCGTGTTCATGGAAGAATGTTGCAAAGATGTTTAAAAACAAACATAACTTCGTAGCATATCGAAAACAAATGAAAAACCATTATGATTATTTGAAATAAAAATACAATGTACGGAGGAGATTGAAAAACAAAACGGGCAACGTGTATGACCCAACAACCAACACGTTTAATCTAACTGATGAAGAGTGGCAGATAGAAATTGTGGTATCTTTATAGTTTTATATCAGTTTGCATTGGGTATCTTCATAATTTTATTTATAATCCTTCTTAAAACAGAGAAGCAAATATGTATAACCAATTAGGTGTATAGGACTGCTTTTTTCCGATCTTTGTGTTCAACTGTTTGATGGAGTTCAAGTAACAGTAACTGAAAGTCATGGGCCACGTTCTAGTATTTCTGACATTTCCGACCCACTTTCTAATCACTCAAGTGAAGATGTCGAGGTAGTTCCTAATACTCAACAAATCCCGACCCAAACTTTAGGACAAGAGTGTGATTCTCGTCCAAGTACACAATGCAAAAAGCGCAAAGGTAAACAAGCAAGTAAGTCACAAGTTGAAGAAGATATTTCTAAGGCCATGAAATCAATTATGGAAAAGTATTCGAATGATGTGCCTGCTTGCTTGGCAAAATTGGATGAACTTGGATGGCGAGAAGATCACCCACTGTATCACGTAGCTACTTTTATCTTTAGTGAGAGTGCTGACTATAGGAAATTATGGTTGTGTTTAAAATCAGAAGGTTGTGCGGGTTGGGTTAGAATGATAGGACAAAAGTACGGGATTGTGTAGTTGGAACATATTATGCTTTTGAACATTGTGTTTTGATATGATGCTAGCTTTTGAACATTGCGTTTTGATATGATGCTAGCTTTTGAATGATGTTTTGCTTTTGAACACATAACTTTTGGATGATGCAACTATTGAACATGCTTTTGAATGATGCAACTTTTGAATGATGTGAACTTTTGAATGGAGATGCTTCTTTGATGTTATGTTAACCTTTCATCCACATTTTGTAATTTTTTTTATTTGCAAGGTGCTTTATGAATGTTGAGGAAGAATTGTTGCTTTTGTTACTTTTTTGGTTATATTTGACACATAACGCTACATCAAGAATCGAAAAGATAAGAGATAACACTTCATTGTTGACCGAACATGCATATACTCTAGAACTATTAAATGACTCAAATACGCAATGTCTTGAGTTGATGCATCTTTCTCGTAATGCTTATATACTACTATGCAACCATTTTAAACAAAATAATTGGTTGCAAAATAGTAGGAATGCAAGTGTTGAGGAGAAGATGGCAATTTTTTTTTGACAATTATAGGTCACAATGAATGCTGTAGAATGATTAAAAGAAGATTTCAACACTCAGCGAAAACTATCGATAGATATTTTCGTGAAGTACTGCGAGTAATGATGGAATTTGCTAGAGAAGTTGTGGGACCAATGCCCAATGAAGAAACCTCCAACATATTAGAACGACAAAGAAATCTTAGAAGAATATTTCTAGTATGTTTTCGTGTATATAACTTGCAAAAGCAAAACATAGTTAAGAAGTTCCTATAGTTTATACTTTTCTAATAAGGGGGGGGGGGGGGGGGGGGGGGGGGGGGCGCAATAGGTGTATTAGATGGGATTCTTATACATGCAATTGTGCCTGTCGATCAACAAGCTCATTATCGGAGCAGAGGAAGAGATGAATATTATCAAAACGTTTTAGCCATTTGTGATTTTAATATGGTATTCACTTATGTTTGGGCTGGATAGAAGGAAATAACACATGATGCTAAAGTTTTAAGAGAAGTTGCATTGAACCCAACTTTTGGCTTTCCATTTCCTTCACCTGGTATTTATAATTTTTACTTAATATTAAATATAATTTATTTCTTATACATTTTACTTAATAATAACTTTCTCTTGTTAAATATAGAAAAATATTATCTTTGTGATGCTACATATGCCAACACTCGTGGGTTTTTTACTCCATATTGCAATATAAGATATTGGCTAGTTGATTTTCGACATCGACGTGTGTTGACCAAAGAAGAAAGATTCAATCATGCCCATGCACAACTCAGAAATGTTATCGAGCGTGCTTTTGGTGTATTGAAAGCAAGATTCCCAATTTTGAAACAAATAGCCCCTTATACTTTTCGAATACAAAGAAACATTGTAATTGCTTGTTTCAGGATCTACAACTTTATAAGAAGATGCAATATGAAATATCAGTTATTCATGGATTACGACAATAACCCCATATTCGTCAATGAAGCACAAGAAAAAATTGACAGAGTCGTGGAAGAAGAGATAGATGCAACGCATTAGGATCCCCAAGGCAATTAGTACATGGCTAATTTATGTAATGATATTGCAAATCAATTGGTGTTAAATGCTTCAACTTAGATATTGCACTCAACATATTGGGTGTTGAACTTCATTTCATGTGATATTTTGTTATGCCAAAACTTGAACAAACAATTATTATGCTTGTTTGGATTGATATGATATCATGCATTGGCTTGGACGGTTAATTATTTTCTATTTTTCATTTATTAATTTCCATCAATTTTTTTTGAAATGTTAATTTTCATTAAACACAAGACTGGGGTAAAATGATAATTTTATGTCACTCAGATTGTTGATTCAGAACAGTTCCCAAACAACCATTTTTTAAATCATACAAAGTCTCTTAATCATTCTAACCACTTAATCATTCTGCACTCAGTCATCCAGTATTTGCCAAACAGCTCCTAATATGTATATGAACATTATGTCGAATTTCAAGAGGTGAAATAAAATATTTATGAAAATTGTGTTTTATTTCATGAGGTGAAATAGTACGGTGAGTATGTGTTTTATCTGGTGAATCTCTGTTATCAAAATGACGATTATGCCTTTTTTTCCTAATTAAAATAGCTTTAAATTAAAACCATAGTATCAAAACCAAATCACGACTTAGATTAGTTCTCACAATTCTCAATTTTTTGTGGTTCTTTTTTGATTATCGTCCTACATATACAATAGTACTAACTAGGGCTCTACTCTTCATAGTGTCACTAGTACCATTCTCCAGCGAGGACCTGATGCACATGCCGACAAATAAAAAAGGGTTAAACTTAACGCCTAGTGAGTTCAAAACAGGTTTCTTCTTAGTTATAAAAGCAGTAAAACTGAAAGAACGTTATTTAAATCTCAATTTCCAAGATAAAATGCATTTCATACAAAAACATCCTTTTCCAAAACCCACCATTTTCGTGAATGAAAACTCTTTTACCAAAACGTTCCTTTATTAATGAAACCAGGGCCAACACTCACCCCAAAGTGAATAATATTAAATGTTCAAATACTGAAAATGTGGATAAAACTTGATTATCTGAAAACAACCAAATGTGGACAACGTCTAATCCCTAAACCATAAATAATGGAAAAATACTCCATACTTCACACTAGGGGTGCTCAAAAACCCGACCAACCCGATGAACCCACCCAACCTAACGCGAAATAACTCAACCCGAAGCACGATGTCTAATCGAGTTGTAAAATTTTCAAACCGTAGGTATTGGGTTACTATTATTTGAACCCAACCCAACCCGATGAACCCGATATCATTTTATTTCTTGGATTTAATATGATTGTTGAATTTCTATTAATATATGCATTAGACAATAACACTATCATGTATGTTCTTCATATACACATCTTTTCAATCTATTCACATCTCTAACTCATTCTTATATATGTTCAGTAATTGTAAACATATATACGTGAATTGAGAAAATCAACTGAAAGTGATATATGTAAGAAGTATGGATAAGTTGTATCAAATGGTTGATGATGAAAAATAAATTATGAGTAGAGAAATAACATATTCAAGGTCAGAAGAATATTTTAATGTACCAAAGTATCAACCCGACCAACCCGTACAGTTTGGGTTGGGTTAGGTTGCACTTTCGTTTGGGTTGGGTTGGGTTAAGATTTTTCAAACCGCAAGCAATGGGTTGGGTTGATCAAATGTCTTCAACCAGATCAACCCAACCCATGAGCACCCCTACTTCACACGTCTCCAAAAAACATGGATAAAACATAATACCCAAAACCTCACCTTTCGGCGACGTGGGAGACCTGATTTCCATGGTTAGTGGAGGAACACAAGATTAAGCCACCATTCCACGTTATAGAGCTCATCTTGAGGATCAATGGCCCCAATGGGATCAATTATTAGTGATTTATAGTTCAAGGCCCTTGACGATCACAGATACACTCATTCACTAGAAATTATATCATGTGTCCAATGGCCAATATCCAACTCCAATAAGACCATACCAAGTTGCCCCGATAACCCAATGCCTATTTCTAACTACAATATAAGGGTAATCATCCCGTAAAAACTGACTCAAAAATTAAATCATGCAGCCAATGGCTAGAGTTCAACCAACATGTAATTTATAGTTCAAACCCTCTAATAACACAATATCTATTCCTAGCCATTACACGGGAACAACTGTCCCATTTTAAAGCAATAAAAATTGACTTCTATGCCTATGGATTCATTGCATTACGATCTAAAATTACATGACCTCAAATTAAAGGACAAACACACCCAAAGCATGTAATATCTAAAAATATGCAATATATAAATTATACATTTAAAACGCCACATTGAGCTATTAAAACCGGACAAATGTCCCAAAAACTTCTTTGAGTTAAAATCAAGCCAAATGCCTCGTAAAAGATTTGACTATTTTAATAAAGCCAATGTAGACCACATAAGCCCAAAAGGCATATCCAAATACTTAATAAATACATGAAACCTATAGCATGAATAGGTCCATGATAGTTATGAATCGTATGTATTCACACAATGGGCACAAATTCACTACAATGGCGGTGCAAGTGACACTATGATTGCTACAAGTAATAGAGTAGTATAGTATTGAAATCATTTCCATAGGGAATGGACTACTGTGAATCAAAGAGTTTTATAAACTTCTTGAATAAGTTTGACTTGTGAATAAAAATCAAGTTTTTGTTGGTAGAAATGCTTAAAAGATGAAATAAACTTTTGATTGAAAGATGGGTATGGATATAAGTTTTTCTTAAGACATACATAGTAAAAAAATTGTTAGATACTCTGTATTTCACACAAATGTATAAAGATTCCAATCTTTCAAAGGTGAATCTTTATAGACTATTACCCATAAGGTGTCCACCACTACTGATTCTTAATCTTGCCGATTTAACTAAATTGATACAAAAATCAAGTTCGACTAGAGTTTGAACCTTAGAAAATCATATAAAACCCGTACCTCTACGTGATTACCAAAGACTCTCTCAAAATCCTTGTGCATCACTTTAGCCATATTTCAAATCTGACCATCTCTGAGTCTAAGATATGATATTAACACTTCAAAATGATTGTCTTATTCGCGTTGAATTAAGTCCTGACTCAAGTGACCACACTTAAGAATTAGCAATGATTGCTACACCCAATTTTTTTCCTACTAGCCTTAAATTTGAGCCATACCCACACCCAAAAAGATGATTTGCTCATACTAAAAATGAAAGACATGATAAAGAAATACTGAGAAAATACTTGCATCAGAATAAAACTACCAGCTATGTCTAAAAGGGCAGGCAGTAAACATAAATTAAATGGGGAAATATACAAGAATTATATGACTGAAATTAAATTCTACACTAAGATTTTCATGCACAAGAGTGTTGGTTTTTGCATATTGGATGAAATAAGTTTTAATCTTTTAGTACAAAAGGTGATCACTATTCAACCCATCTTCTAAAAATCTTCATATCAATCCAAATCTTCAATTCATTGCTCTATAGACCAGATAATAGCAAGGCACTTCTTTGTTCAAGGGTAGCATTGGAAGTGCCCACGACGCGCAAATTATGCCCACTTCCCAACAGTAACGTTCATTCTAGAACAAAAATCAATCCTTGGCATTTCATCACCCTTTAAGAACATTTTAGACAAAATGAAGGAGATAGAAGCGAATTGGGTAAATAAAACTATATAAGAGTCTAGAAAATAGTAATAAATAACTCTAAAAAAATGAGAGTTACTTATTGAAGTATGATGGCCAAAGGCCAAAAACCATATGTGTGATAACCGGTTCTTGGTTATCGCCTGAGGTAATTAATACATGATTAATTGTTATATGATTTCATGAAGCATGATGAATTATTATATATGATCATGTGATAATGTGTATTTTTATGCATAGGAGATGTATGCATAATGTGATAATATGCATGATTATTATATGCATGGATGGGTTAATATGTGGAGTATGTATATGTGTGCATGGAGTTTGTTCATACATGGGCATGCATGCGGCTGTTTAGCCACCTTACCTATTTTAGAAGGTATAAATATGTGAAGAGGTTCACTTATGAACCTCTTTGCCATTTTTGGAATCTGAGAGAATTGAGAAAGAAAAGCTTGTCCGGATTACCTGTTTTGATTGGAAATTGAAGTTGGATTCAACTGGTTTCTAAGGAATTACATAAGGTGAATGGTTTTATCATCTTATTACATATGAAATGCATTTTCTTTGGTTTGAATACTGGATTGTTCTAAAAACATGTTGTCCAGATTGGGGATATCCGGTCATAGTATTGACCGGATTATATGTTAGAAAGAATATTGAAATTTGAAACCGGACATGGTATTGACCGGAGAAGTAGGAATACGGTCATAGTGCCGTCTGGATTTGATTTAATTCATTTGATGTGTTGTCCGAATTAGAGTTATACGGCCATAGTATTGGCCGGAGTTGTGTATGTCCGGCTGTGAGTTGACCAGATTTAATTGTGTTGAAAAATAATAATATTGTTGTCTGGATATGTAAACCGGACAAGGTTTGACTGGATTTTCTAACATATGGAAATATAAACTCTTGACCGGATATGTAATCCGGCTAAGGCTTGACCGGAGTTGAAATCCGACGAAGTTGATATGTTGACCGGATTTGTATTTTGGCTAAAAGTATTTTGATGACTAGTTATGTTAAAGAGTATTTTATTCACAAGTAGATTATATTAATGATATATCATTCTTTTTAAAATGATAAGGGATGAGTATTCAACATTTGTTTTAGAACTATTTTTGGATAAAAACTACAGATGATGTTCCATCAGGACGTTGTGACTTAGGTCTATCCTGATTGGAAATAATCTGTAAATTGATAAGGAAATACGGGTGACATATTAAGGAGAGTTTACTTTGGGATAAGGGTGGTATATCAAGGAGAGGTGTACTTTAGGATAAGGGTGGCATATCAAGGAGTGGTGTACCTTTGGATATAAGGGTGACATTTGTATGTGTGTGTTATGTGATATAACTCTTACTATTATATCCTTTAAGATTACAATGACTTTGAATCCTTATTTCTTTGTGATTTAAGGATTTAGGATCATGGTTCTTATTGGAAATCGTAGTATAGATTTTTGGGCAGAGGCTTTGAATAAACCTTGTTTTTGATTAAAAAGGTTTAAGAGTTGTATTATATGAAACCTGAAAGGTTCTGTTGGGTTCAATTATGTGCATTAAAGATTGTATTCAAGTTCTCCATTTTAATATGCTTTGTAATAGTTAGGTTTAATGCTTTCTTTAGTATAAATAGTCATTAGCCTTGTAATTGTCATTAACTTTCTGTAACTTCTGAGATTAGGTTGTAATTGTGATTAGAAATTCTCTCAAGAAATCTACACAAGATTTGGTGATCATTTCTCTCTAAATTTTTCATCTTGTTCTTAATTCTTGAAGATTTGATTCAAAATTGTATGATTTGGGCTTTTCAATTGGTATCAGAGCAAACTGCAGCAATTTGTTTAGAGGATTAAACAGATTTATCAAGGATTTTGCACGGAATATAGAGGATTAATCGATCTGTTCTTGCTGTTCTTCAATCTGTTCATCGTGTTCTTCAGTCCAGAATCGCATTTTTGGCTTAAATCGCTTGAATTTTGATTGTTAGTTGATAAAATTTACACTACTGAATTCGCAATTTCATTCTAAACAACTTTGTTTCACATCGATTTTGATTTTAAACAAGTTTTGAACCATTTTGATCGAATTTTGAGTTTACGAAATCTGTTCGTGTTCTTCAAAAACTCATATTTTTGCAAGTTTTGATCTATTTTTTGGTGAAAAAGTGTTAAAATTGTGTTTTTGCTTGAATACTAGTCCGTATAACTCTTAGTCGATTTAAATGTAAATCGTTTGTAGCTTGTTCGATTTAAGACTTGTGATATTTTGTGAATTGATTTTGTGCAATTTAGGTTAAACCGGGTAAGTCTTGGTCGATTTAAAGGTAAATCGTTTGATTCTTGTTCGATTTAGTGAGTGATTTAAGATTAATCCGCCTGGTAAATCGTTTGTATGTTGTGCAATTTAATCTGTGAATTGTGCGATTTATTCATAATCCAGTTGTAACTTGAGTGATATTGTTGTGCGATTTAAGTGTAGTGTTGTGCGATTTATTGTGCGATTTATTTGAACTGTTGTATGCGATTTAAGTAATCGTACTTTGACTTTTTGAAGTTTGTTGACCGTATTTTGACTTTGACTTCTTGAACGGATTATTGAATGGATATTGACTTTCATTTGTGAGCGGTTTATTCTCTTTGACTATTTGAGCGATTTGAAGTTAAGCGGACTTGATCGTATTTGACTTGGTTGACTTGACCTGTTGACTTGTTGACTTTTTACGTCCGTATTTTATTTTGCAAATTTGACTAAGTGTTGAAAACATCCGATTTGAGATTTCTTATTTGTGTGAAATTTGACTAAGTGTTAGAATTCACCGGATTTCTCATCCGGATTTGTTGTTCCTTGTGCGATTTAAATTCCTTTGTTGTCCGGATATCTAATCCAGATAACTTGTGTTTGTTAGAAATTCAAGAATATGTTTTATCCGGAATTTTAATCCGGATAAGCTTGACCGGATTTCTAATCCGGATAAGTTTGTGTGCTTATATTTTCTAAGTCTTGAATGTGTGCAAACCTTTGTTTGAGATTTAATTGATATTTTTTTTAATTCTAATCCTTCAATACAAATTTTGAACTGCAGTTGATCCTATATTATACATAACTGATAAAATGAGTTCAAGAGAAGCAATGGGTATTGGTACTGACAACAAGCCACCTGTGCTGTTTAGAGGGGACTATAACCAATGGAGGGATAGATTCCTCAATTTCATAGAGAGAATGAGAGAAGGTGATTTGATTATGGAATCCTTGAAGGAAGGTCCTGCTATTTTCTATAGAGAGACACCTGCTATTCCAGAAGAAGGCAGACCTGCCCAAAGAGTCATCAAGGAGAAGTTCAGATACACTGCATAAGAAAAAGAGAGAGCCCATGCTGATGTACTTTGCAAGTCTTACATGATGCAAGCACTGACCAACGATATCTACACGAGCTTTGACAGTCATAAATCATCTGGTCACAATATGTGGGTTCAGATTGAAAAGATGATGATGGGTTCTAAAGTCGGAACTCAGTTGAAGATTACTAATTGTATATCTGCATATGAAGAATTCAAGGCTAAAGATGGAGAAAGCCTTGACGATGTCTATGATAGGYTTACCAGACTGCTAAATGAGCTGACCAAGAACGGAATCTCTAAAACTGTCATAGAGATAAATGTTAAATTCCTTAGCAATCTTCAACCAGAGTGGAAACCTTATGCTAATCATATCAGATTCAACAAATCATTATCTGATATTGACATACATGAAGTTTATGAAACTCTAAAGCAGAACGAGGAAGTTTTGGAGATCCGAGATTCCAAGAAGAAGAAAGAGAAGAAAATTGTTGATCCTTTAGCTTTCGTGGGTGAGAAGAAAGGAAAGAGCAAATCTGGGAAGCAAGTGAAGGAAATAAGCCAATAAAGTGAATCAGCAGATGAAGAAAGTAACAGCTCGGATTCGGACTCTGAAATGTCTGAAATAAAACATGCCATGGCGATGCTAACTAAAGCATGCCAAAAGAAGTTTCAGAAACGACCGCACTCGAACAATCAAAGATTCTCGTCCGGCTCAAAATACAAATTTAAAGATAAATTCAGCGAGAAGAAGAAATATGAAGAAAAGAGATTCGAGAAGAAGTACGAGAAGAAGCCGGAAGAGAAGAAGAAGTTTGTTAAAGGTGTAGCAGATGAGCACACAAAATGCTACAACTGTGGCAAGCTAGGCCATTTTGCTGTAAACTATAGAAAGCCGATAACAAGAAATACCGACTACTACAAAAACAAAGTTCTTCTCTCAAAACAACGAGATGCGGGGAAAACACTCATGGCAGAAGATAATCATTGGTTAAACTTAACTGATGAAGAGGAAGAAGCTGAAGCTGTTGCTCACATTTGCTTGATGGCTAGATTAGAAAATTGTTCTTCAGATAAAGAAGAAGAACAGAATGCTGAAGTGGAAGAAGAGGTATTTGAGAAATCATGCATAAAACAGATGCAAAAGATGATGCTTAAACCCCAATCTTTCCAGCAACAATTAAAAACAGAAAAAATGTGTTCAAATAATTTTGAAAAATAATTAAAAACGCAAAAAGAAAAATACATCAAATATTTGATGAAAATGTTGGAAACTTGGATTGGGCTAAATCTTTGTTATCTGAATCTAAAATATTTAATGAAAATTCCAATATCATAAAAGTCGAATTATCTGATTCCAATGAACGATACAAATCGTTAGAATTGGTTAATGAAGAACTAATGGTTAAAATAAGTAAGCTTGATTTACAAATAATTCAATTAAATGAAAAACTGAAGTCTAAGGAAGAAGTTTTATATAAGAAAGGGCAAACTGATTAAACAATTTTTCTTAACAAACCCTCTAAAACAAGATTTTTTAACCCTCGGGAAGGGTTGGGGTACGAAAATCCAAATTTTTTAGGAAAAGCTTTATATTATACCCGACTCTATATAAATTTGAATATATTGATTGCGGACCCGAGTTTTCAATAAAATTTACAAAATCTTCTAATGAGGTAGAACAACGAGAAGATTTTAATCGTCAAAGAAAAGACAAAATGCAGGTTCCGTTTGACTATACAAACTTWAATGATAGCTATAAAAATCAAGACTCTGTACTTTCAACTGATTATTTTCACAGTTATTCTAAAGCAAAGCTTGAATCAAAACCTGCTGAACCAAAGTTTTATACTCCTACCTTAATTTTAGAAAAACAAGTGGTTCAGTTGGAAAAGATTTTAAATGAAGAAAGACTTTCATTTAATCAACAAAAACAAGAATTTTTAAATAAAATTGAAGATTCACAAAATTTTAAAGCAAAAACGGAACATGTTGAGTCTGAGTATTTCTCGTGTAATAAATCTTTAAGTGAAGCTTCTGATTCAGAAGAAATAAATGTTTTACATGAAGAAATTAATTTTTCCGAAATCTTGAATTCAGAAATCTGTTTGGATAATGAGATTGATCAGTTTGACTTTTCTAAAAAATTACCCAGTCATGAAGATTTCCTTGTTAAAAATGATATGACTGAGGATCTGATTTAGCTTCAGATTTAGAAAAGAATTTTAATGAAAAACATGTTTCCGAGGATTTGTATTATAAAAAGATTAAACCTAAAAAGAATTCGAGGAAACAGAAGAAGCTTTCTAAGAAAATTAAACAAAAAGTTCATCATTCATTTAAATCTGATGATTTTATTTTTCTTGTTTCAGATAACGCGTTGAAGTTTAAGAAGGTTTGGAGAGTAAAAGAAGAAGAAAAATCTTCAACTCGAGAGAAGAAGAATACTTTTACAAAATCTGTATTAAATGATTCTACATTGAATAATTTTGTAAAAAAATATTCAGTTGATGAATTGTTTGATATAAGAAATGGTAAAAATAGTTGTTCTCCATGTGGATTGAATGAATTACTTAAGTCTTTTACTTCTTTTAAACCTTATCATTTCATGCATTCTACTTTAACTGCTTTATCTAAGAAATTTCATATTAAAGAACGTTGGTTTGGTACATATAGTATACCACCAACGAGATCTGAGCTTAAATGACCAAAACTAAAATGGGTACCAAAACCCAATTGATTCACTTTTGCAGGTTAACCGACATGTGTGGTTCTTAGACTCCGGATGTTCTAAGCACATGACTGGTAGAAAAAAATTATTATCTAACTATGTTGAATCTTTTGGAGGTACGGTAAGGTTCGGAAACGATCAATACGCCCCTATCCTTGGATACGGTGAAGTAATTTCTGGGAATTTAATATAAAGAAAGTGTCGTATGTCGAAGGACTTGGACATAATCTTTTTAGCATTGGTCAATTTTGTGACAAGAATTTAGAAGTCTGTTTTAAAGCTAACAAATGCAGCATCCGTACTACTGATGGTAAGGAGATACTAACTGGAATCAGAAGATCAAATCTCTACACGATTGACCTATCCAACACACAAGTAGATACTGATGTCTGCTTGATATCCAAGGCATCCTTGAAGCAGAATCTGCTATGGCATCGGCGTGTTTCTCATCTGAATTTCAAATATCTGAATAAGTTGGTTTGTGACAACTTGGTTAAAGGCATCACAGACCTAAAGTTTCATAAAGACCATGTATGTGGTGCATGTGAGATGAGCAAACTGAAGAAAGCTTCACATAAGCTGAAGACAGAGTTCAACATCGAACGTCCTCTACACTTACTTCATATGGATCTTTGTGGTCCTATGCGAGTCCAAAGCATCAATGGAAAGAAGTATGTGTTGGTTATAGTCGATGACTATTCGAGATATACGTGGGTTCATTTTCTGAGATCAAAGGATGAAGCGGCCGAGACAATAATCTCATTCTTGATGATAGTCCAAAAGAATCTGCAACTGCCAGTTCAGAAAATTAGAACTGACAACGAAACTGAATTCAAGAACAATACACTCGGCTCATTCCTCGAATCTATCGACATTACACATATGTTTTCGGCAGCCCGGACACCACAACAGAATGGTGTCGTTGAGCGAAAGAACAGAACATTGGTGGAAGCGGCACGAATATTACTTACTTGTTCAAAGCTTCCGTTATTCTTATGGGCTGAAGCAGTGGTGACTGCTTGTTTTACTCAGAACTGATCCCTCATTCACAAAAGGTTTGGTAAAACTCCGTATGAGATTATAAATAAAAGAATACCTAATATCAAATTCTTCCGAGTTTTGGTTGCAGGTGCTTTATTTTAAATGAAAAAGAGGACAGAGGGAAGTTCGCTGCTAAAGCTGATGAAGCGGTCTTCGTTGGTTATTCCAAGACATCTGCTGCGTATAGGGTCTACAAAAAGAGAACCAAAATCATCAATGAGAGTGTGAACGTCTCCTTTGATGAAGTCATTGATGTGGCTTCTGAACAATTCAGTTCAGGACCCGGGCTGATAATTAATACTTCGCGGAAAGCTGATCAACCAGAATCTTCAAATTCTKATAACGTTAATTTAGATTCATTATTTGAGAACTTTTATGAAGAATATTTTGAAAATAAATCTAATCATTCTAATGATTTGTCCAAGAATATTCAGACTGAACAACAGTTATCTGGTCCATCTCCTGATGTGCCAGTAACTGAAACAGAAGAAGAAACGGAAGTTGTTGATGAAGAAATAGAGATGGAAACTTCTGACGGTTCAGTTCAGCGTGAAGAGGGTGAAAAATTCTGAAGTGCAAGAGGTATCGGTCGTACAAGATGAAAATACCCTACCTCAGTCAGATATTCAACCTAGTGAAATTCAAAATATTGAACCTTCACCTAAACCTGTTCCGATAAACTCCCCAAACACTTACACTGATCAAAACTCAAATCAAAGCTCCTACATTCCCCTACCTCATGGCAAGAAGTGGACCAGAAATCACCCAATACATCAAGTTATTGGTGATCCATCAGTAACTATTCGTACACGGTCTGCGACAGCTAATGAGTGTCTATACTCCACGTTCTTGAGTAATATTAAACTCACTAAGGTATCTGAAGCCTTAGCTGATCCGGATTGGATACTCGCAATGCAAGAGGAACTGAATCAATTTGAAGCACTCAAAGTTTGGAGATTGGTACCTCATCCCAACAACAAGACAATTATCGGTACAAAATGGGTATTCAAAAACAAAAAGGACGAAGATGGTGTTGTGGTCAGAAATAAGGCCCGACTCGTCGCTAAAGGATACAATCAATAAGAAGGCGTTGACTACGACAAAACTTTTGCCCCAGTAGCAAGGATTGAAGCAATACAAGAACTTCACAGTGTACCAGATGAACGTCAAGACAACATTTCTGTATGGTCTTCTCAAGGAAGAAGTCTACGTTGCGCAACCGGAGGGTTTTGTGGATCAGTCAAAGCCATATCATGTTTACATCCTCTTCCGAGCTCTTTATGGCCTTAAACAAGCTCCGAGAGCTTGGTATGACATCTTATCAGATTTTCTGGTAAAGTCAGGCTTCTCGAAAGGTAATATTGACACAACCCTTTTCATTAAAAAGGAAAAGTCGGATATTATACTGATACAAATTTATGTAGACGACATAATATTTGGATCTACAAACCCAAAATACTGCAAAAACTTTTCTGCCTTAATGGTTTCACGTTTTAAAATGAGCATGATGGGTGAGATGAATTTCTTTTTAGGTCTTCAAGTAAAACAATTATCTTCGGGTATCTTTATCTTTCAAAAAAAATATATTTTCGATATCCTGAAGAAATTTAATTTGGAAAATTGTTCATCTATAAAAACACCTATGGCTCATGGAATGAAACTACATGCTGATCCGTCTGGAAAGGCTGTAGATCAGAAAACATACCGAGGCATGATAGGTTCTTTAATGTATTTGACGTCTTGTAGACCTGATATTATGTTTTCAACACATCTTTGTGCCAGATATCAAGCTAATCCGAAGGAGTCCCATATAAGTGTCGTTAAGCGCATTTTCCGTTATCTCAAAGGGACTACTAATCTTGGACTCTGGTATCCCAAGGGTACTAGTTTTGAACTGACAGCTTACTCAGATGCAGACTATGCAGGCTGTATGTTGGACAGGAAAAGTACATCGGGACATCTACAATTTTTGGGAGACAAGTTAGTCAGATGGGCATCAAAGAAACAAAACTGCGTATCAATATCTACTGCCGAAGCAGAATATGTAGCTGCTGCGAGCTGCTGTTCTCAAGTTTTATAGATGTAGACACAGCTCAGAGACTGCGGGTTTTATTTTAACAAGATTCCCATTTATTGTGATTCTAAAAGCGCAATAGCTATTTCTTGTAATCTTGTTCAACACACAAAAACCAAACATATAGATATCCGGTATCATTTCATTAAAGATCACGTAGAAAAAGGAACTATTGAACTGTATTTTGTAAATACAGAATTTCAAGTAGCTGACTTATTTACGAAAGCTTTAGATGAAAAACGCTTTATCTTTCTTGTAYCTAAGTTAGGTATGCTAAATTTGAAAATTTGAATTTTTATGAAAAACAGTTCAATTTATTGAATTGTATTTAATTCAAATTCATTTGGTCAAATATCTGTATTTCTTAATACAAGTCAGTGTTTCAATTTTTCTATTTGATTTTAAATTTCTTGATCGTGGGAATATATATTTGAGGGGGAGTGTGGATTTTTATATGTGTTTGTTTATCTGATCATATTTTGAGGGGGAGTGACTTTATCTGTTTTGGACTAACAGTTTAAAAATTTTCTTACAGGTATTTAAACATTATCTAATTTTTGAAAGATGTAGAGTTTAAAAATATAAGTGTTTGGACGATTTAGACTAATCCGGACAACACTTGTCCGATTTATTGCAAATCCGGACAATACTTGTTCGATTTAGACTAATCTGGGCAAAAGGCTATATGATAAACTTTTATCCAGATAAGGTTAGATATGTTTATAAGGAGTTGGAGCGGATTTCTAAATCGCTTAGTTACTTTGAGCGGATTCCTAAATCGCTTATCTCATTTGTGCTTTTCAAGTCTTTAAATCGCTTATTTGTTCAACGATTTAACTCTTTTGTTGAGCGATTTAGTTCTTTCTTTGAGCGATTTAATTCCTTCTTTGTGCGATTTATTCATAAATCGATTGACTCTTGAGCGGTTTATTCTTAAACTGGATGACTCTTGACCGGTGTGCTTCTAAATCGCCTATGCCTTAGTTGTTTCATATTCTCTAAATTGGACACCTCTTGTCTGATTTATCCTAATCTGGATAAGCTTTGAGCGGTTTAGAATCTGAACGGTTTTTGACTTTGACTATATATACTCGATTCATTTTTACTTCTTATTTTTTACGTTTACCACAAATCGAGTGTTACTGTTCATCATCGTCTCCGGGTAACTCTTGCTGTTAAATCGCTCAAGATCTTCAAACATTTGACTCGAATCAATCTATTCCTTCATCTATTCTACTTTTAAGGTTTACATTTGTTTCATTTAATCTCGAATATCATTCCTTGAATTCATAATCTTGGACAATGTCGACTGTTTGGACTATTATCATCGATAACTTGTGAATCTAATAATCCTTGAATCTGAATCGAACAAATTTAGACCGTAAATCGAATGAACCTTAAAAGAGTTAAATCCTTTTGAATCTATTATAATAAATGAATAAGATGTTAATCTTTTGTTTCGTCCGATTTAGTTTTAGGTTAGTTTAGGTTTAATTTTTGTTTTTAATCGTTTTAGGGTTTTCGTGTTTTGACCGGATTTCTCACCGGAGAAGGTGACCGGAGTTTACTCCGATCAACCTTAATCCGGTTGATATTGTCCGGTTTATGTTCTGACTTGAATTTTTTTTTGGTTTTCTTTTGTTGACCGGATATCTAATCCGGTTGATTTTTTGTTTTTAATTTTTTTAAAGTTTTTCTTTTAAGTAATTTTTTTTAGTTTTATTTTTTTTAGAAATTTTTGTTTTATTTTTTTTAGTAATTTTTTTAATCTTCAAATTTTTTTAAAATTTTCAATTTCTTTAATTTTTTTTTGAAATTAGCATTGTTCGATTATTTCGGGTTCTAATATTTTTAGATATTTTACAGGTAAATGGCGGATAATCAACATCAGTCTGACGAGGAATCTCACATTCCCTCTGTCAGGTCTGACAACATACCTTACCGTCCTCAGCCATTTAACCAACCTATACCCGATGAAACCCTTTTACCACAATGCTAATATCTAGAAATAAAACCCAACAACCATTCTTTCAGCTTCGATATGCCCGCCGAATACCAAATAATCCCAGAAATCCTGCGTGAACACCCAATTGCCTACTCTCTTTTTGCCCATACACCAGTTCCTATGGTGTATTTACAGCAGTTCTGGAGTACACTTACACTGGCCAAAGATGGATAAACTTTTTACTTTGAAGGAGCCGTAGATGAATATATCAGCCGATTGACATTAAAAAGACTGAGAAGAATTCTACGTCTTCCTGGACCAGGCTCCACAGGTTTTGAGACATTTGTTACAGATGACCAACTCTGCCGTGACATCAAACGGTTAGGATACTCGCAAGAGTTGACTATCCCGTCTCAATTTAAACGGCGTTTCCTACCGTCGATCTGGCATCTACTATTTTCAATTCTGAACAGATGCCTGACTTCAAAAACTGCGAGAATTGACACGTGCAATAGTTCATTCCTGAAGTTCTTTCATGGGATAGTCTTTACGCGCAACTATGATTATGCCCTCGTCATATGGAATGAACTGGTCGAGCTCGTTAATGCTAAGAGATTTCCGTCAAAAGCCAGAAAGTTCATGCCTTTTCAACGGTTTCTTCAACTTATCATAAAAGTCATGATGAACGCAAACGAAGACATCCCGGCCAGAGCTTACAGTGAAATGGGGCCAACGTTTGTCATGACTAGAATTCAACAACATACTAAAGTTGAAGATCTCGACTCAATCATGGAGATTCCACCCGAGCTATTTGCCTTTGCTGATCAGAGGGCTCAGAGTGTTATAGACTATAGACGAGTGATAGATCCTATAGTTCAAGCATAACTGGTTGAACTTACCCCGGGATCACCCCATACCTCAACTGAGAGAGAGGGTTTAGCTGTAGGTGAGAGTGTTCAGGAACACGGGTTACCTGAACAGGGATGTGAGTTGAGGGAAAATGTAATTGAGAGGGGTGAACAGGAGCGGGGAGCCTCTGATCAACATAGTACTTTATCTGATAGTACTTCCTCGACTTCATCAAGTTCGAAAGATACAATATCCGAGAATCAGGCAGCTCTGGGTGATGATGATAATAATGACAATGATGATGATGATGCTGACAACCCTGCTCAACCGATTCCTTCACAAAATATTCAAATAGGAGCAGTGGTTGATAATATTGATGAGATCTTTCCAGAATTTGAAGCTCCACAGACTTGTCCAAGTCTGCATTCCTTATCATTTAATGTTGATGATTTTGGAACCAGAGTTGATGACTATGATCATATGCTGGAAGACTTGTTAGATATTCCAGTAGAAGGAGGAGATGAGAGAGTTGAAGTAGAAAATGCTGAGATGTTGAGTGAAAGGAAAGTAGAAAAATATGGTGAGTGTGAGAGCGGAACATAAAATCAAGATCAAGCTCCTATCCCAGCAGATACACATAACCGGGCACCCACATCTGCTATCGACATTCATTCGTTGAATGTTGGTATTGAAGAAGACATAGCTAGCCCAGCTATGCACTTGCACACCCAACCCGACCACTCAACTGGTTATCAACAACCAGCTGTTTCATTTCAACACGGGGACTTAGCACATATGCTATCTACTTCTCACTTAGAGAATGTAGATATTGAAACAAGTAGGCCGCTGCCCCAGCCTACGACTTCGATTCTGGGCACCTCGAGTCTAGAGTCGATACACTTAGGTACACATGAGTCTCGAGCATCTGTTGCTCATATTGCAGTTCTTAGTGAACTAGCCGAAACGACCAGAGTGGTGTCAATTGACCTCCCACAAGGACCGGTCGGAAGTCCTATCAGTGCTATCACTATGCCAACATTGAATGTAGGCACAACAATTTACTCAACTGTTTTTTCAACTGGTAATCTAAGTGATCCAAAAGTTAGTTTACTAGACTTTGTGTCAAGGGAATATCTGGACGGCGCCCTAAAGGCTGTTCAAGATAATCTGGATGCTCAAATTGCAAGTATTAAAAGACTGTTGAAGGGGAAGGAGCAAGTAGAAGAAGAACAACCATCTGCGCCATCACCACCGCCTGTACCTGAGCCTCCGACGGTACAAGAGCAATCGGTGGACGAACTCAAATCATTGCTTTATGCTAAACTGATATCATCCCAAAATCCCGATGCAGAAGATGCAGATTTGGTTGGGCTCCTGCAACAACAAATTGATGAAAAATCCCCTGTTTGAGCCTCAGAGTTTTTGGCTTTTCAGAATGTGGTTGCTTCTAGCTTCACCAAAGTTAGTAAGTTAATCATATCAAACACCCAAGTTCTTAAAAGCTCAATTGATGCCCTTTCCAAACAGGTATCTATTCTCGAAGAGACTTGCTGAGCTCAGGCCACCTCACTCAAACAAAGGCATGATGACCCGAAAGATCCTGATCATCATGAGGGGGAGAGAAAAAGACAAAGGGTGGCTGAGTCGTTTGCTCGAGCTCTAAGTGCTGAAAGAGAGCCATCTACTCAAGATGTTAATGTTGAAGGTTCTGCCCCAGAGTCAACAAGGGAGAGAATCATTGAGGCGATTATTGTTGAAGATGATGAAGTGTTGGAGACAAGTCCAGCGATCGAGCCAATGGTTGAAAAGCCGACAAGGTTGCTACTGGACTTGTTTGCCAATGTTGGATTTAATGATGTTTTTGCTACTGTACTGGGTGAAGAACAGGATTTCGGAGAAGACATAGATAATATTGACGAATCATCTGGGTTATACTTTGACTTTGAAGCTGACATTAATGATGAAGACCCAGTATTCCCATTTAAGGGTGATCATCAGACATTGCCGGAACCATCCACTACAGTTGAAGCTGGTGCATCCGATACTCTCAGAGAGCCATTTGATCCAACAGATATTTTTACAAAGAATTATGTTCCATTTGCAATCCGTGCAAACTTTCCAGGCTATGACAGGGCAAGGATCAGAGAGCCTTACCTTGAATACATCTATTTTGGCATCTTCCTCCGGCATCGCAAAGTGCTAAGTGTTGATAAGATTCTTGGTATCCACAAGGAAACCAAAGAATATCGTTTGGAGTACAAGCAATTCCTCAAAGCCAAGCGTCTCCCTATCAGTGAAGTAAGGACCAAACATCGAGTTGTGTCAATTAAACAAATTGATGCTCAAAGACTTCTCAGAGTCTAGTATCCAGTATTCACGGTGACACGACAAGATGGTAAGGTCTGGAGATTTAGTGAAGATGACTTCTCAAACTTGTATTTAGAAGACTTGGAGTATTTATACCATGAAATTCGAAACATGACAAATAGAAAAGATGGAGCTCTTGTTGCCCTTAGTGCAATCAAAAGGTTTATGCACAGTCACGTCAAAGTTTCTATGTTTATTGATGTCCAAATGGGACTTGGAGATAATCAGAGAATCATCAATTTGAAGAGACCTGATCAAGAGCTGGAAGACATTGAAGCTTATCCACTCTACATGATTCTTGAAAAACCAGAGTTTGGGGTAATATACGATGCTGCGGGTCGGATAAAGAAGTTCATGAGGTTCAGTGAGCTGAAAAAATTCTCTGATGGTACTATTTGAATGGTTAGACGGGCGTTGGATACGAGGAGAGTTAACAATGATAAAGCTGCAGAATCGGAGAGGATGAGTTCAAAAGATAGATATTTGTTGATCAATGCCCTGAATCTACTTGAGGAGAAGATACAATATCGGAATGCACTAAGGAGGCTGGAGAAACTTCTCGGACTCAGAAAGACAAGATTTACAAGAGTTCGAACTTGAATTCAAAGGGGGAGAATGTTGAGTTCAAGTATGTGCGTTAAAGATTGTATTCAAGTTCTCCATTTTAATATGCTTTGTAATAGTTAGGTTTAATGCTTTCCTTAGTATAAATTGTCATTAGCCTTGTAATTTTCATTAACTTTCTGTAACTTCTGAGATTAGTGTTGTAATTGTGATTAGAAATTCTCTCAAGAAATCTACACAAGATTTGGTGATCATTTCTCTCTAAATTTTTCATCTTGTTCTTAATTCTTGAAGATTTGATTTAGAATTCTATGATTTGGGCTTTTCAGGTTCTAACCTATTTGATTTGATATGTTATTTATAAAGTCAAGTAATTGGCTTTGGGAATCGGAAAGATATTGGCGAATGTGGATTACATGATTATATATTTGTTTACATGAAAAGTTAATTTTAAATAAAGTTTTGGTGATATTCACCCTGCAATGACATGGAAAAAGGGATCTCACTAGACCTTCCGGTCTAACCCTTATTTTGTATCTTTAGATACGTATTGTAGGAACTGTTGACGGTAAGGGAAAAAAGAAAACGTGATTTTTCCCTATATGCATATCTTTGTGAAGATTTGTTCATGTTGAACCTAGTTTTGTAGATGAATGATGATCAGTACAAGAATTGTATTTGGAATTTTTGAACCATGTATTTTGTATGATAATTTCTTGTACTTTGGGACCTGAATGGTGTAAAACATGAATTTCTTGTGAATGAAATATATCTTACATGCAATGTGTGAGGTGGTGTGTTACAATATGGTTTGTATTTCCAACATCTCCACAAAGCTAAAGAAGACATTTATCAAATATTTATATGTTTATGACCAAAAGGGGCTAATATGCCACCATCAAAAGTTCATGTGTTGAGTAGTCCCCAAAACATAATTGACCCAAAACCAAGTCAATAAACAATTTGATTTGTTCAACAACACCAAACAAAATCATTCTTTAACTCAAAATACACTTTTCAACGAGTTAAAATAGTACTTTGTCTCAAGTGATCCAAATACCCAATAAATTCCTTTTTATGAAAAAAATATTGTTTGGTGTCTCAAAATACCCAGTAAATCATTCTAATTAATTTATAGGGATTTCATAACCCAAATATACCAAAGATGCAAATCTAATCAAATAATCAACAATTCGATATATATCAAGTAAACATCTTTAAGACTTTAAATTTTTTACAAAACAACTTGAACTCACCTTGATAGATTTATGCTAAATCTAGGTTTTATCCCAATCTTGAGCTTCATTTGGAGAAACCTGAGATCTACCATCAAATCTTCCAAATCCTAGCTCCAAAGCTTCTTAAAAAATCTTTTCTACCTCAAGGAAGCCAAAACATAAGATGAAGATGGAAGAAGAGGATGGAAGGTGAAGAACACATAAAACCCTAGTTTTAAAGGGAGTAGATGAAGAGGTTACCTTTCTCAAATACTCCTGGATTCTCTACTAAACTTTAATCCTCGTGATCTACTCTTGATGAGCTTCAAAAATCAAGACTGTAGCAACAAACGTCCAAAATAGAGTTGAGATGAAGGAGATATGAGGCAATGAAGAAAACCTCAAGAAAAATCGGCTTAAAAGATGATATGGGCACGAATGCGGGTAAAGTCGCATGAAAATCGCCCTTATCCAAAAAAATTCTGAAAGTCGCATTAGTCACTGCTTGCGCGATTTCTTTGTTTTTCAATCCCGAAAAACCCTCCAACCATCCTGATATGATAATTATATAAAACCCTCCTATATCATCCCACTACTAGAAAAACAGGTATCAGCGACGAATATCAGCGAGAGATCAGCGAGGGAAATGCCAAAAAACTCATTCCCTCGSTGATCCCTCGCTGATCTGCGAGGGAAATGCCAAAAAACTCATTCCCTCGCTGATCCCTCACTAATTTGCGAGAGAAATTTCTTCTACAAAATCCCTCGCTGATCCCTCGCAAATCAGCAATGGATCAGCGAGGGAAATGACAAAAATTCAGGATCCCTCGCTGACCCCTCGCAAATCAGCGAGGGATCAGCGAGGGAATGTGAATTTTTGTCATTTCCCTCGCTGATCCCTCGCTGATTTGCGAGGGATCAGCGAGGGATTTTTCTATTTTTCTATTTTTCCTATTTTCTCATTTTTATGTGTTATATGTACATATTTTTATATGTTGATATCGTATGTATGTATGTCATATGTTGTTTGTGTGTGTGTATATATATATATATGTTGTGGTTGCTAACCGCAATATATGCATGTTTATAAGTATATATACCCGTCGTGAGGGAAAATGATATACATTCACATATACACATACGTTTAAACATATATTCATCCATCCAATTGTGGTTAGCAACTAGTACACATGTATATATGTGTATATATAATTGACCGACGGGTATATATACATATAACACATACAACGTCGTGTAAACATATATGTATATAACACAGGCTAACGGGTATATATACTTATAACACATGCATATATATATATATATATATATATACACGATACCTAAATATAAAAATATAACACATAACATTCAAGAAAATAAGTATGTATGTATGTATGTATGTATATGTGTTGTTTGTATATATATATGTCGATGTCGTATGTATGTATGTATATGTGTTATATGTATATATTTTTATATGTCGATGTCGTATGTACGTATGTATGTATATGTAACCGCGATTTGTATTATATGCACATATATGCATGTGTTATAAATATATATACCCGTCGCCCCGTGTTATATATATATATATATATATATGTATACATATATATATATATATGTTTACACAATGTTGTAATTGTTATATGTATATATACACATGTATACACGATATATATAGATGTGTAGTGGTTGTAACCACGATTGGATTGATGTTTATATATTCGTCGAGTCGGTTTTTTATTAGGCTTTATTGGGTTTTACTGGGCCTAAATGAGATTTATTCGGTTTTATTGGGCCTTAATGGGCTTTATTCGGTTTTATTAGGCCTTAATGGGCTTTGTTCGGTTATATTGGGCCTTAATGGGCTTTATTCGGTTCTATTTGAGCCTTAATGGGTTTTATTCGGTTTGGTTGGGCCTTAATGGGCTTATAACACATTCACATATCACGGTTAGCAACCACAACGTATATATATATATATATATATATACACAAACAACACATGTACATGCATACAAACGACATCGACACATAAAAATATGTACATATAACACATAAAAATGARAAAATAGGGRATCTTGGGCAAAATCCCTCGCTGATCCCTCGCAGATCAGCGAGGGAATTGGCAAAAGTAAGATTCCCTCGCTGATCCCTCGCAGATCAGCGAGGGATCAGCGAGGGAAATGACCAAAAATCAGATACCCTCGCTGATCCCTCGCAGATCAGCGAGGGATCAGCGAGGGAAATGGCAAAAACCATTTTCCCTCGCTGATCTCTCGCTGATCTGGGAGGGAATATACTCTTTGAAAATTCCCTCGCTGATCCCTCACAGATCAGCGAGGGATTAGCGAGGGATTTTGATTTTTGCCAATTCCCTCGCTGATCCCTCGCTGATCTGCGAGGGATTTTGCAAAAATCATTTTCCCTCACTGATCCCTCGCTGATTTTCCTATTTTTCCTATTTTCTCATTTTTATGAGCTTGATTCGGTTTCATTGGCCTTAATGGGCTTTATTCAAATTTATTGGGCCTTAATGAGATTTGTTCGGTTTTATTGGGCCTTAATGGGCCGGGGACCGGTATGGACCGGTTATGGACCGCCGATTATGAACCGGGTATTGATTTTAATGTTTTTTAGGACCGAGACCGGTTAAGACCGGAACCGGTTATGTAACCGGTTATAGGACCGGCCCGGCCCGGCCCGGCCCGGTCAACAAAAGTCAACGTGTATATATATAACAAAACATATTTATAAAAATAAACGTATATATATACATATATATATATATATAACAAAACATATTTTTAAACGTATTTATAAATTAAACATATTTATTTTTAATATGTTATTATGTTGGTCCCAAAAGGGTCTACAAGAATACTGAACAGTTTGTAGAAGGGGGGGATGAATACAAACACAATTTTCAAATTTAAAATATATATTGATA
>NW_020202039.1:0-450 GCF_001531365.2 Cynara cardunculus var. scolymus
GCTGTCATTCATGGTATGATGATTTCATCCTTATCTTCAAATCTTCATTGCATGCTTGGATGAAGTGCTGGAAAATCTTCTAAGTGTTGATGACCAGAGGATCGATGAGAATGCTCTTTCCATTGCATCCTTGGACTGTCCATCGGACCTCTGGTAGAACTATCCATCGATCCTCTCGTTGAATTCCAGACTTAGTCGTTTCTGCCTTGATGTCTTCATTGGTCTTCTGGTTCTTCATCACTTGTTGTTTTTCATTATTTTTTACATCATGAGTTGTGGGGTGTAACACCTTTCTTGTCAATAAATATGCTCTCAGCGTTGAGTTATCCATATTATGTAATTTCTTTCTTTCCTTGTAATCCGTTACAAATAATTGAATATTCATAATAAACTTTATCACGGAAAAAAGATTCAAAAAATAGTATAAAGGGACATGTATTTTACAAGTTT
>NW_020202039.1:995-2257 GCF_001531365.2 Cynara cardunculus var. scolymus
GAGGCATAGATTTCTTAACCTTGTGAAGTTACGTTTACTTCAAGTGAAGAACATCAACTGAGCTTACTCTCAAGCAAAGTTATTGCATCTTTTTTTGTAAGTCTTTTCTCTCTTGATTTTCTGTATCTTGTGTGCTCCTTAGATTGTTTTTGGTAAGTTAAGTATCTTGTCTTATTCCATAAACAATCTGTCAATTCTGTATTGATCTTCTCTTATCAATTAAAAATTTTAAAAAGTGAATTTTTTGTGTGTTTGTATTCACCCCCTCTATAAACTATTATCTTTAAACTCTTGTAGATCTGTCTGGGACCAACAGATTTTTTTGTTGAGCGATATTCTTTGGTAAGCTATATTCTGTTGCAAGCAGTTTCCTATATCAAGCGGTATTCAATCCAAGTGATATTATGTTCCTAGTGATTTTCTACTTCAATCGATTTTCTTTTCAAGTGATTTTATTCCAAGTGTCAAGCGATATTCTTGAGGATTGCAATTCTTTTCAAGATGTATTTTTCTGAAATGACCAGTTCAAGTCATTTGCATTCAGTAAAGATGTCAAAAGAAATTCTAAATATAACAAATATATTTGAGGAGAAGATGTCCTTGACTACATCAACTTCAAAAATCTAGATTAAAAACCTTTAAATCTTGTAAACCATGTATATTTTTTATTTTTTCTTTTAGTGTATAGCTTTTATTTCTTAAGCCTACCAAAATCGATTGTAATCTCTTGGAATATTTTGTTTTGAATGATATTTCATTATTATGATTGGCTCACTGAAAAAGATCCCTGAAAAAAGTAAAAGGGACATGTACTTATGAGTTATATTTATCTTTTACATTCTTTGACACCTTTCTTGTCAATAAATATGCTCTCAGCGTTGAGCTATCCATATTTGGTAATTTCTTTCTTTCCATGTAATCCTTTACAAATAATTGAATATTCATAATAAACTTTATCACTGAAAAAAATATTCAAAAAATAGTATAATGGGACATGTATTTTATAAGTTTCTTTTTCCATATTGTACCAACAAATAAATTTTCTTTATGTTGCTTTGTCATCATCAAATAGGTGGAGATTGTTAATCCATACTCTCTCAGTGATTTGATGGTGATTCTTTTTACCTAGAGAAAAGTACTTAGTTCTGTTTTATTCAATTTCAGCGATCATCACTGAGTCTGCTAAGTGATCGTTGAACATGTATTGTAAATCTCAAGGAAGAAGTATTCTTCAAGAAGACAAAACTCACACCATAAGAGCC
>NW_020202039.1:2665-3664 GCF_001531365.2 Cynara cardunculus var. scolymus
TCAACTGAGCTTACTCTCAAGCAAAGTTATTGCATCTTTTTTAGTAAGTCTTTTCTCTCTTGATTTTCTGTATCTTGTGTGCTCCTTAGATTGTTTTTGGTAAGTTATGTATCTTGTCTTATTCCATAAACAATCTGTAAATTCTGTATTGATCTTCTCTTATCAATTTAAGATTTTAAAAAGTGAACTTTTTGTTTGTTTGTATTCACCCCCCTCTATAAACTCTTATCTTTAAACTCTTGTAGATCCATTTGTGACCAACAGATTTTCTTGTTGAGCGATATTCTTTGGTAAGCTATATTATGTTGCAAGCAGTTTCCTATATCAAGTGGTATTCAATCCAAGTGATATTCTATTCCAAGCGATTTTCTACTTCAATCGGTTTTCTTTTCAAGTGATTTTAATCTAAGTTATGAGCGATATTCTTGAGGATTCCAATTCTTTTCAAGATGTTTCTGAAATGACCAGTTCAAGTCATTTGCATTCAGCAAAGATGTCAAAAGAAATTCTAAATACAACAAATTTATTTAAGGAGAAGATGTCCCTGACTACATCAACTTCAAAAATCTAGATTAAAAACCTTTCAATCTTGTAAACCTTGTATATCTTTTATCTTTTCTTTTGGTGTATAGCTTTTATTTCTTAAGCCTACCAAAATCGATTGTAATCTCTTGGAATATTTTGTTTTGAATGATATTTCAATATTATGATTGGTTCATTGAAAAAGATCCATGAAAAAAGTAAAAGGACATGTACTTATGAGTTATATTTATCTTTTACATTCTTTGACACCTTTCTTGTCAATAAATATGCACTCAAAGTTGAGTTATCCATATTATGTAATTTCTTTCTTTCCTTGTAATCCTTTACAAATCATTGAATATTCATAATAAACTTTGTCACTGAAAAAAGATTCAAAAAATAGTATAAAGGGACATGTATTTTACAAGTTTCTTTTTCCATATTGTACCAACTAAGAAATTTTCTTTATGTTGCTTT
>NW_020202039.1:4634-19960 GCF_001531365.2 Cynara cardunculus var. scolymus
TCTCCATACACATACAAGAGGCATAGATTTCTTAACCTTGTGAAGTTACGTTTACTTCAAGTGAAGAACATCAACTGAGCTTACTCTCAAGCAAATTTATTGCATCTTTTTTAGTAATTCTTTTCTCTCTTGCTTTTCTGTATCTTGTGTGCTCCTTAGATTTTTTTGGTAAGTTATGTATCTTGTCTTATTCCATAAACAATCTGTAAATTCTGTATTGATCTTCTCTTATCAATTAAAGATTTTAAAAAGTGAATTTTTTGAGTGTTTGTATTCACCCCCCTCTATAAACTGTTATCTTTAAATTCTTGTAGATCCGTCTGGGACCAACAGATTTTCTTGTTGAGCGATATTCTTTGGTAAGCTATATTCTGTTGCAAGCAGTTTCCTATATCAAGCGGTATTCAATCCAAGTGATATTCTATTCCAAGCGATTTTCTACTTCAATCGATTTTCTTTTCAAGTGATTTTATTTGAAGTGTCAAGCGATATTCTTGAGGATTCCAATTCTTTTCAAGATGTATTTTTTCTGAAATGACCAGTTCAAGTCATTTACATTTTGTAAAGATGTCAAAAGAAATTCTAAGCATCAGATTAGAATCTGGGGTATTAGATTTTTCAAATTCTAAATTCGTTGATGAAATTGAGTCAATGAATGTTGATTTTAGTGTATTAAAACATAAATTACAAAGTGAAAGAGCTTTAATGTAAAATTTTCAAACTCTAAGTTATGGTTATAAAGATTTATGTGAGATCTGAGACAAGAAAAGAAACAACTTAGATATGAAAAAGTTGATTTAGAGAAAAAGATTCTTACATTGAAAAAGTATTTGAATGAAGTAGAGGGTGAGAAAGTTGAAATCCGAATGAAATTTGATTTAATTTTTTAAGAAAGAGGTCAATTGTACGACAAAGTCAAACAGTTGGAAGAAATCATTTTTTTAAAAGAGGTCAATCTAATTAATGGGTTTAGGTTTCAACGAACTTGATATTTTGAAAAATGTTCCAAGTTCTTTATATGATTCCAGTGAAAAGCAAATTTCTGAACTTGAGGCTGAATTAAAATCTGAAAGAAGATCTATGGAAAATGCTCAAAATGAATTTTCGCATAAARTCAAAGAGCTTAATTAGGAAAATTTTGCTTTGACCATGCGTCTAGTTTGCAAAAACAAAATGCATGAGTAAAATTTACAAAAGATCCATGATCCAGAAAAGGATTTAAATTCCAATATTGATGAACGAACCAAGTTAATGAGTCAAATCACGAAGCTTGAAGAAGACATCAAAAAGTCTTTAAATCAAATTCCAATAATTCAGTGATTTGTCCTCAGATTGATACTTCATCTAATTCCACTCTTATTGATAAAAATCAATTTTGATGAAAGTATTTCTGAAGTTGGAGAGTCTTCTGTTGTAAAATCTCAAAATGATTTCGAGACTTCTCCTAAATCTTCTAAATTTGGATGTTCGACTACCAAATCTTCTATTAATTCAAAACTTTTATATGTAGCAGATATAAAATTCATTGGTATGATGTGGAGAAAGAAAGACCATTTGCAGAAAGAAAAAGTGTTAATTCTTCCAAAATTAGTTATTCTGTAAAGAAGTCAAATGTTAAGCCTAATAGTTTTAAATGTACTCCAATTGCTAAGAATAAATGTAATCTCAATAAATCAAAACATTTTACTCCTTAAGATATATTGTCTTTAGCGGCAAAGAATTTGTATTGAAACTATTGTGGTTACAATTCTTTTGCCATCTGTGCCAAGTGCAAAAAGCATATCAGATGTAAGAAGACTAAACCTTTATCATCTTCTTCACAAAAAATTAAATCTGCATATGATTATAATGCTCAAAAGAAAATATAATTCAAAGATGGTAGAACCATATTTTGTTGATGTGACATTTGTTTGGAAATGGATTCCAAAGAAAATGTATGAATGACATATTAAAGATATATATACTAACCTTTTTAATGCTAACCCGAAAGGACAAATTATGAAATGGGTACCAAAGTCCAATTGATTGTTTTTACAAGTCACAGACTTCTAGATAAATCAGTCTAGAACTTGGATTTTAGTGTTTTAGCTTCTAAAAACTTCAGTTTATAACCTGTACTTCATTGTTACGACTTCTGAACAAGACAGTTCAGGACTTAAGCTATAATCGTCAACTTCTAAACTAGACAGTTAAGGACTCAAGCTATAAGTGTCAGTTTCTACACAAGATAGTGCAACCTACAGTAAACATTCAGAAATACAAGATGTTACAGATGAGTATGGCGATCAAAATAATCAAATTGATGTTCAACCTCTACCTTATATATACAAATAGACAAGAGATGATCCTTTGAACTTATCAAAGGGGAGTCTTACAGGAAGTCTTAAAAAGATTTTTAAGAGCTTATTGATTACATTTGTTTTAAATACTAACTGTCTGTGTGAGACTTGAAAGATAAATTCAAAAGGGAGTATCACAATTGTTATTTCATTCGAATTGTAATCTCACAGGTATATATTTCTGAATTCTATCTCAATATATTTAGAAGAAGGACAACTTTTGAGTATATTCAAATGTTTTTCTAAGATGTTCAAAGCACTTATGTAATCTTAAAAAAAATTGTGATTCTAAGAAGTGTGATTTTAAATGTTTTCATTTGAATTTCTGTCCAAAATGAGTACTATCTTTAATCAGGTGTATTCTAGAGTTAATACTAGCGTATTTTCTCTTCATGCATAATTTTAACACCCGATTCAGCGTTTTTCATATTGTTATTTTCATGTCTCTAAAAAATCAAAATTCATTTTTCGATCATAATGCGCTCGTTTGAATTCAATTTTTTTGATTTCTGGTAAGTCGTTAACTGATTCTTCATTGTCAAATATTTTATAATTCTTTGAAAGACAAATCTGTATTTTGTTTATACAGATATTTGTTCATTTCTTCCTGAATATTTGAGCTCTGAATCAATCTTTGATTTCTTCGAAATTATGATATAAATCTTTGAACAGATATGTTCAAAAATAAAGTTACATCAAAGTTTGTGAGTTTATTTTCTTATATAAAAGTTACTTCACTATGCTTACTTGTAATATCTTAATTGTGAGCTAAAAGAATTGAATGTGAGTTGTGTACAGGATTAAAAGATTATCAAAATCCTGATCTATCTTATTATAATATGGGCAAACCACATAATCTATTAGTTCTCCAATTCTTTGGAGACTAATATTGAAAAAGGCAAATCCAGGCCAACTCTTGTTTAATACCCCACTAACTACTCCTTATCTCACAAAAGATCATTGTTTCAATAACACTTGGGGCACGCAGCTCATAATATATCGATTTCTCATTCGAAGATTACTAATATTGAACCAAGAAGGATATATGTCCCCTCTACAAATTTCTTTGAATACATAGAGTCTGATAAATTTGTGTAGTCCATACAACTTCATCAATTTGAGTTTATTCTGAAGCATTTGTTGCTTTATCTTTCTACACTTGCAAAAATTTCACATAATATTTTTTGTTCTGTCATAACATTTAGAGATATGCCTTTTTAATCTAGCAATGATTGAATGGAAAACTTGGGGAGATGAACATCAAAAAGTATCATATTCAAAGTGCATCAGTTGTACAGAATATATTTGTTATAATTAGAGGTCAATCCTTGAATAACGATTGAGAACAGACTTATAAGTTGAATCTGGATTTCCCAGTTATTTTTTTATATGAATTTATTCATTAACATACATAAGTGAATTTGAAAATATTTGCTTATAATCTATGAATTGACAGCATGAACTTTATCTTGTTACATTCATTCGCCTTGTTGGTATGATATTCATGTTCCTCATTAAAATATCACAAGGGGGAGATGATGTGGATAAGGGGGAGAATATGAGGATATTAAAAGATGACTGGGAGATGATGAGATTAAATGCATTATGAATATGCAAGGGGGAGATATAAGTGGAAAGTGGAAAGCGCTTAAGGAAGATAATTCAAGAAGATATAAGGGGAAATGAGATTGATTGTAAGTGATAAACATAAAGGGCAGATTCAAAGAGTATTTCAAAAGTGGTACTATCAGTTATTGGGGGAGATATAAGAGAGAGAACTGTAGGGGGAAATTGTACAAAAGTGGCATAGAAAGGTCAAAGGAGACGATATCAAGCATAGAGAGAGATTGTTCAAAAGCTGAGAAAGATCAAATCAGATTAAGTGAAGCTGTTTATCTGAAGTTGAAGAAAGTCAAGTATTTCGAAGATTTCTAGTGATTAAAAGTCAAAGTCAAAGCTTCTGGAAGATATCTGAACGAATCTGTTCTGAAGATTATTCTCTGAAGATTTACTGCTAAATTTTAAAGATTCAAAGACTATTTATTTTACTTGAATCCAAAGTGAGTTGTGTGCTTTGTTAGTTTGTTAGTAACAATAGTTATCGAGCTTAGACATTATATTCAAGAACACACTATACTTTGAGAGAGTTTCAATATAAAACCAACTTATTCAATTCCTATTCTTGTGTTCTTGATCAATTGATTGATTGTGACCTGAATCTGGGATCTACATCTCACGGTACTTAGAATAAATTAAATACAAGAGTCTCAATCATCAACTCTAGTATTGATCATCTCTCTTAGTGATTTGATGATGATCCTTTTCATCTTATGAGTAGTACTTTCTCTTTATTCAGTTTCAGCGATCATCAATGAGCCTGTTTAGTGATTGTTGAACAAGTATTGTATCTCTCAGAGACAAGTATTCTTCAAGAATACAAAACTCACACCACAAAAACCTTTAGTGATATCGAAGATAAAGTTGAAGATAGAGACATGCAGTTCGTGATCTGATATGGTTTCAGTGATAACAAGCTTGTCTACAAATGTGTGAAATCTATTCAAGATTCAGCATACACTAAAGAAATTCTCTTGCTAAGATTAATCAGATCAGTAGTAGATCTCACAAAACAAGGAAGATTATTATTAGAAACAACAGAATTACGAGACGAAACAAATTCAAACTTATTAACCCAAATACTTTTAACTTTTGAAGAATAATTTGGTGATCCGATGACGTACCCTTGATAGTATTGTTTAGAAGAACAAGAATAGTTCTTAGACACAGTTGATTTAGGACTGCTTGAATAACTGTTAGATTTGGAACAATCATAAAAGTTGGTTTTACACTGTGAAGGAGAACCATTTAAGGAGAACCAGTTAATCTTTGAGCACAAGAAAAGTCTTTGACTTTCTTTAAAAGCTGGTCTCGTTCATCAACAACTAAATTATACTTATTTTTGAGTTCAGTTATCTTATTCAATTCAGTTTCAAGTTATGTCTTCAGATCAGACAATTTCCTTGAAGTATCCAGAAGTTTACCTTCTAACTCCTTCAGCTTCTCAAATTTCTTCTTCTCATTGTCAAACTCTATTCTCTCTTCATCTGAGCTGCTTTTCTCATTCTCAGAAGCAATGTCGAGCCACTTTTTCTTTTCAGCAAGCTCTTTAGCTATAGCTGCATATTTTTTTGGAGTATTTCTCTTTTCAAAGGCAAATAGCTTTTTCTCTTCGTCTAAAGCCTTCTGCTTTTGAGCAATGTTGTCAAACTGTTAGCTCTCATTTCTTTAGATGTAAAAGTATATAAAAAGTAACTGCAAGGGTTGACAGAAGATGATCTGTCACAGAAGACCACAGAGGACCAATAGCAGAAGATGCTCAAACGTACAAGTCCCAAGTGACAGAACCTCTGTCGTGTCTCACAGAGGTTCTGGAAACTGGTCCTCTGGAAAGACAATGCTTCAAGACAAAGACGACAGAACCTCTGTCGTGTCTCACAGAGGTTCTGGAAGTTTTCTTCTGCGTCAAGTGTGCTCTCAAGTTATATCCAGCAGAGCCTCTGTGATGTCTCACAGAGGGTCTGCAGCATGTCTTCTGTCTAGATCTTCTTTAGCTGTTTTACTTAGATCTTTTAGCTGCTCGTGCTTATCACGTGTTCTTGTCTGTAACTTATTTTGATCGAACGACTTAGATTAATTTACTTTAGGTCGTGTCAGAAAACCGTTATTGACTTGTATAAATAGCAGTGTAGGCCCTTGTATTTCAGTGTGCTTCAGTATTGTAATTGTTAATATTTTCATCTAATTGAAAATCATTTGAAGSTCTCTCTCTTGTGTTCATCATTAATCTTCATCTATGTTTATTGATTTCTACTTTGGTTGATTATTATTATTTCCGCTGCATTCTCACTGTCAAACAGATCATCCAAGTAAGTAATCTTTACCAAGAATCTGAGTTAATCGATCCAACACAAACTGTTCTTGATTTTGGCTCATACATTCTTCTCTGATTTCTATCTTCTCTTTATCTATCTTGGCTCGTTCCTAGATAATTAGCTGCTCAAAATCCGAGATTTGCTTTAAAAGCAATTTAGCGTTCAGCTCGAGAGAGTTTATCTTATTTTCATAAGATACGCGTTCAGGACCAAATCTTCTTTCAACGTTAATAAATTTCTTCTTCTCTTTCTCAAAATTAGTCTTTTCAGCATTTACAATCTTCACAGCTGCCAATACTTTCTCCTTTTTTAAATCAAGTAACTTTCTTACTTCAATCAGATCATTCTCAGATTTACGAAGTTTCTCAGTTAGCTCCTCAATCTCTTTATTCTTATTCCCTTCAGAATTCCTTTCAGCATTTAAAACCTTCTCAACTTCTAAATCTTTATTCTTCTCTAGTCCCAATATTTTCCTTGACTCAAGCAGATCACATTCAGTCTTATCAATTTTATCAGTTAAGTCCTCAGTCTCTTTCTTCAGTCTATCAATCTCTTGTGGATTAGAAACAGTCTTCATAAGTTCATTCAGCTTTCCTTGCAAAACTCTCTTCTCTTCCTTCTCTCTCTCTCTCTCACTCTCTCATTATAGTCAGTTAAACGAATTGTCCACGGAATATTCTTGTTAAGCTCAGAATTTAGTTTATCGTATTTCTCTTTAAGCTCTTTATATTCCCTCCCGTAAAAGTTTGCCATTTCAAAAATAGATTGATCAAAGAATCTAATGCGGTGAAGTGAATAAAAGAAATCAAAATCAATTAAGCTAAAAAAATCAGAAAACTCAAAAACTGTTAAGAAATCAGAAAATCAGCGAAAATTGTCAAAAATCAGTAAAACAGTCAAAAATTGTTGAAAACAGTTAAAAACTGTTAAAAACAGTCAGAAACAGTTAAAATTGATAAGAAACAGTTTACGCAACACAAAACGATTCAAAAATTCTCAAACAATTCAAAATCAGATCAAACAATTAAGAAACAGTTAAAAAACCTTAGAAAATAAGTATCAAATTAAAAAATCCAAGAAAAAAAATCTAAAATAGACAAGAAATTTGGGGCAAAAAAAAATAATGGGCTAAGGATCAAATTAAAAAAAAAATCTAATGGACTATAAAAAATCAGTTGGGCTTAAAAATAATTCAACATGGAAAGTTGGAAACTAAAAAGCCCAAAAAAATTGAAGAGATTTAGGGCCCAAAAAAAAATCGATGAGCGACTAAGTATTTATCCGGTAACAGTATCCGGACAAGGCGATGAGTGAGATGAGACGGTAGCGAGCTTCAAATCCGGACAGAGTGACTTCCATATTACAAAAATGATACGATTAAGCAAAATCGGTCACTGGGTTTGGACGATTTAGATGAATCCGATCAGCCTATTGTTCGATATTCACCAAAACCGGTATGAACGATTCTCTGAAAACAGCTAAGTTCAAAATCAAATCGACTACAAGGTGAGCGATTAACTACAAGTTCAGTCGATTTAAGTCGAACAGATGCGATGAAGATGGAAATCGAGCAGGTCTATGTGCGATTTATCTAAAATCAGATGAACCTATATGCGATAAACAACTGAGGATGTCGATTTGATGCAACTCAAAATCGAATTTTGTTATGAGCGATTTATGTCAAATCGGGTGAGTGATTTTGGTTTCTGGGGAACACAAGGAAGCGATGAAGTCTAATCCGCTCTTAATCGTCTGAAACTTGAATGTTTTTCACCAAGTCCGAACAAGATGAATCTGTGCGATGTACAAAGTCTGGACAGAAGGTTATGCGAGGTACAATTAAATCGTTCAAGGCATATCGATTAATCAAGGCAGATCGAGTAACCAACAAACCCAGATGAACACTTATGCAAGGTAGACCTTTTATCCGATGAACAACAAGTACGGTGAAATTGGTATGAGATTTAGGCCAAAACCTGGATAACAATGCCTGCGATTTAGACAGTGAACCTGTGCGATTTAAGTCCAAAATCGAACAAGAAATATCATCCAGTGAAGAAATCGATTAGGTCAAACCTTCAATTATGTTGAAATCGAACAGGATATGCTCTTAAATCGATCAAAATTGTATGCGATTAAGTATAAAATCTATCAAGAAGGGTTCTGCGATTTAGATGAAAGTCTGGTTGACAAGCGAAATCAAACAATCTATTGTCCGATCTAGGTAGAAACTGGATGAGCGATGAAGCTGTAAATCGTATAAGCCTGTGACGGGGTTACACCAAATCCGGCTAACTTGGTATGCGATGAAGAAGATGACTATGGCGCTAAGTCCAAAATGGATTGCTAATCCAGATGGGCTTAAAAACATAAATCGGTTGGGTTTAAAGACTCGCCCTAAAACAGTTGGGTTTTGTACGATTTAGAGATAAAAAAATACAAAAACACAAAAAAACAACAAAATTTAAAAAAAAATGGATCAAAACACGGACTTTTAAAAAAAATTCAAGAACACGAAAAATTTTAAAATCACAAAATTTTACCAGATCTCGAATATCAATGATGAAAATATAAATCTTTGTGAATTACAAAGATTCACAACACGATTAAGAACAGTTTGATCATGATTTTAACACTAAAACACAAGATGTTGAAATTTTTTTGGATCAAACACAAGAAAAAACGAAGAACACGAAGAACAAAATAAAGAACACAGAAAATTTCCAGCAAAACTTCTTCAAAAATTCTGATTTCTTCTATTGATTTCTTGCACAACTTGCTCTGATACCAATTGATAGTCCACTTTAAGATCAATCTTCAATAGAACTCTAAGAATCAATGGCAGATTTGATAATCTTGTAAGAACACAATGAAGGAGACTTGAGAGAGAAAGTCAACTTGGTCAAACTTTACTACACGTATTGAATATTACAAATGAGCTCATACTTCAAATTCACTAAAAACAAAGCAATTTATAGGGTCAAACTTGAACCCTTCAAAGTCAAAGTCAAACTACCTATACAAAATCAAACACGATGTCTATTACAATTATAGACAAAATTAATTTTTCAAGACGAATACAATTTACACTGAAATTCAGTCATAACATGCCTCATGGTCCACCAGTCGCCTTGTCAAAAGGCCACGACATTACGACCCAGACCAAGATGATCATGGTCTTGGTCTTCATGAGAGGGAGAATCTATCCATCACCTCGACGGAAACTGCAGCACCACCACCACCACAAGCTTAAGAACCAACCAACCAACCAACCTACCGATGGAACTGAGGCGAGGGAACCAGAGGCTCAGCCCTCTGATGATGTACATAATGTATAGGTTCCCTTTGTAAATATTGATCCTTCATTTCAACCAACTGCAGGCACTGTAAACCCATCTCAACCAGCCAATGAGTCTTCACCAATTTTGGTGAGTTCTTTATCACCCTCTGATCAACCACCCTCTATCTTACCAGAACCAGCCATTCCCTTTACCCCCATCACCAACACCACCTTCATCACCAAAGCAACCAGAACCCACTCCCATACAGCCAGAACCCGCTTTTATACAACCAGAACCCACAGACCCCCAACTAGAAAATACATCCTAACCAGAACCACAAATATCCCAACCAGAACCACCAATAAGACAAACAGAACCACCTCTTTGCCAACAAGAACTACCCCTTAACCAACCTACCCAAATAGTACTTGCAGATATACCCTCCTCCTCAAGGAAACCTCCATCCATCGATCGAGTGCAGAAATCATGGCACAGATGAAGACCCTAGGGAGACGTCCATCGGTGCCGCCAAGAGAACCTGTCATGATGGATATCATCCATCAATATCTCTATCATGATCGTGATGAGCAAATTGTTCTCAATCCTCCCAACCTATCACTAGAATCGATGGACCTGCTCCGACATAGATTCGTGAGACAGAGGACAAAACCACCACAAACCGTCTTCTTAAATGATCGAATCAAAACGGTCTACAATATCAACATGCAGACATTCGCGAGCAGAGCCATCAAGTACATTGAGTACACCATGGAACATGTACATGGGATGATCTTTGTCTTCAACGACTATGATCTCATCAATCTCAATCCATGGGACTTGATTGACTTGTATGGCCACACAACTCAGCGTCAGGATCAAGGGATACGGTACGAGATGGTACATCGGGTGATCATAGAGGCGATGGGGACACTTGTAAAGTTTAGAGCGAAGAATGATTTCCAAGTTGCTCTGGAACTTGGCACCGATAGACTATCCTGCAAGGCTCCAAATGAAGATTTCCTTGGATTGCAGGAGACGTGCTCTGCTTCAGTCTTAACTCAACCAGAACTTGGCTTGGTCTTCAAGAACGAGTACAAGGCAAAGAAATTCTTCATACTGACTGAGGCCTTCAAGTATTCGACATATACACTTGAATGGTTTTAGAAGGTCATACGGGAGAGATTGGGCAGAGAGCATGTGCCAAGGAAGGAGGGAGGTGAAGGTACGGAAAGAGAGGGATTCAAACCCTCGGTAAGCAAAAGCTGGGTATTTGGAGTTACGAAGGTGTGGCTGGAGCGCATGATCTCCACAGTCATTCGTTATAAAGGACTGATGATGCACTTCTAGAAAATCTACAATGGAGACCATGATTGAGATGTAAAGTTTTCTATCCTTATTTACTTCTGTATTATAGGAAACAATCCAATTTTCAGAAAATGAAAACTTTTGGTAAAAGGATATTTCTACTAGATTAGTCTTTGTTCATTACATTCATTTATGTTTTATAGACTAGTCATTGTTTATTTTTCATTACTTAAGGGGAGATTGTTAGACCCCATAATTCTTATTGTAAAAGTAATGAAAAATGTACAAGTATGGAAGTTCAGAGGACCGATGAAAGAAGAGCTGGAAACGACCTAAGTGCTCAAGGCGAACCAGGGATGCGATGAATGGTCCATATGTGCTTTTGTACTATTCACTGTAGCAAAGGACAAGTCTTCCTCTTAAGGCTTGACACGCACTCTAAACCCTACCTTACTCCATTAAATGTTCATTTAATGCACTGGTATAAATAGAAGTGTTTCTTCTCCATGAAGAGGGCACGCATCACTCTCCAACCTAATTCTTACTTCAAGCATCCTCTAGCTTAAGTAAAGGATCTTTCATATAGCATTCTCTTTTCTGTGTTTGCTATAGCTTCGTGTGTAACCAAAGATTGTTTAGATAGGTTTTTCTTTACCTTATCTTTCCGCAAACAGTCTTGTAAAATCTGTATTGATCTTCTCTACCAATATATATTTTAAATTTGAAAACCTTGTGTTTGTATTCATCTCCCCCTTCTACAAACTGTTTCTTATCTTGTAGACCCTTTCGGGACCAACAAGTGGTATCAGAGCAGTGTTTTCTTTCTTTCCTTGTGTTTKGTTATTTCTCTGTATTAATTTATCTCTYCTTAGATAACTTACTGYTTTCAAATGGCTTTACATATTACAAACACACACACAAAAGATAATGGCTCCCTTTCCAAACCTCCCTGGTTTGTCCGTGACAACTTTTGTCTCTGGAAGAACCGGATGTCCCTCTTTCTGGAAGGTGTGGATCCTGAAATTCCATATTATATAGAAAATAGACCATATATTCCATTTGCTATTGTTCCGGTTGTTCCAGCAACAGCTACGACTGCCGCGATTCCTGAACGGCAGATTCCAAAGCTTCCACATCAATTGAGCAATTAGGACAAGAAGAAAATAGCTATAGACACGCGTGCTCGGTCTATAATAGCTATGTCTCTTCCTGATGAGATCTATCACTCAATGATGAAACTCAAATCTCTAAATCCGTATGGGATACTCTATGTGTCCAATATGATGGAACCTCTCAGGTTCAGGAGACTAGAAAGAACAATCTAGTAAGACAGTATGAAAGCTTTCTCTGTGGAAAGTCCGAGACGCTGTCTGAAGTACATCAAAGATTTAACTGCCTTCTTATTGATCTTAGGGTTGTCGGCATGGAATATTCTAATTCTGAAACTTTGACTGAGTTTCTAGAATGATTTTCTGAGTCTTGGGACACCTTTTCCATGTGTCTCAAGATGTCAAATGACATGTCCTCTCTTTCTCTTTCGTCTTTATACGAGATTCTGCTTAACCATAAGCAATCTCGTCAATTGAAAAGAAATCTTGTAAAAGAATCCAGGGAAATGAAAAGCTCTCCTTTAGCTTTGATCTCTGAATCCCCTTCAGTTGAAACTTCTACCCCTTTTGTTTCTTCTCTACCTCCCATGGTCATCACGGAGATAGACTCTTCTGAGGACATTCCAGAATCTGATTTATCAAATTTTKATGAGTCCCTGGCACTCCTAACTAAGTCATTTAGGAGGTTTGCCAACAAGAGCAAATTCCGCAGATCTCCTTAGCTATCCCTAAGGGAGAAGCCAAAGTYTGAAAGAATAGACAAGGCTTCARCTGTCTGCTACAATTGTCACCGGCCTGGACACTTTGCAGGTGAATGCAGATCGAAGAAGACTGTGAYGCCATCTTCTAAAGCTCCTTCCTCCYTCAGGACCATAGATGAGAAGTACTCTAAACTAAAGGAAAAGTACAAGAAGATGAAGAAAAACCAGCAAAAGGCTAAAGGTCTTGTTGCTGAAGAGCATGACTAGGCTGAATCATCTGATGAATCATCTTCTGACGAAGAGGATAAAAGCTACATCTGCTTGATGACCATTGATGCTGATGAAGAATCTTCTGAAGCATCTACCTTCTCAGAGCCATCTTCTTCTACTCAGGTATGCTTCCTGAATGAACTCTCTTCTTCTTCTAGTCTTTCTGCACTAGATACTCTGACAGTTGACCTTTACAATGCCCTCAATGGCAAATCAAAAGCTGAAATGCTTAACATTGATCTTCAAGAACAATTGAAGATTTGCCATTCTAAGATCAAAGAACTTACCTCTGTTGAGAAAAATCTTAAAGATTAGGTTATTGTAAACCAAACCATCACTATTGAACGTGAGAAGGCTATCGCTGAGCGTGAGCGAGCCATCGCTGAACTCAAGGCTGAGAAAGCTATCATTGAAGGGTGGTGTAATGCTTCCTTCAAAGCCTTTGAGATCATTAACGCTCAGATCCCCGCCAAGATAAAGACTGGTCTAGGATTTTCCTATGATCAGGAAGATAGTGTTGTAGACAGGTCCATGCTCAAGTTTGGTACCTTCTCTCTTCTATTCCCAACACTTCTTCCTCTCAGTCCTCTTCTTTTTCTGAGAGTCATCTTGATGGAACTCCTTTGAGTTCTGGGTGCAAAGACAAAGGTAAATCCATTGTCACAACATCCCGTCTTAAGAAGTCAATCAAGTCTAATAGATCTAAGTCTATTCCTTCAGCTTGCAAAACTTCTTCAGTGACTAGGAAATCTGAATCGCTTCAGAAATCTAAGTCACAGCTCAAGGTGAACTTTTCACCTAAAGAATCCAATTCCTCAAAGGTTCTTCCTAGAACTAATGAGAAGGGTATTCTTGGAGCTGGTCCCGCTTCTAATCTGATACTTCCTGGCCCTAAAGCAACTATTGTCTTTAGGAAGTGTAGACACTGTGGTGAGAAAACACATATTGCCAGTAAGTGTCCTTCTGTCGCTAAAACTGGTTCACCAGTTTTGAGCAAGAAAGTAGCCAAGGCTGAGAAATCAACTAAGGTGAACTTATCCATAAAGGCTGCTCCTACAGTCATAGTGAAGAAAACCGCTAAAATCTCTTCTTCAGGTTCAGCGAAGACAACTCCTGCTGAAAAATCTTCAGCATCAGACGTTGTATTTCCTTCCACTAAAGTCTCTTCTCCAGACTCAGTGAAGACTTCCACTAAAACTACCTTSGTAGTTYCAARGGTTGTTCCTCTTTCCACTCAAACCTCTTCAGGTTCAGTGATGCCATCGTCTGATACTATTTCTTTGGTATCTAATGATAAAGCCTCTAACAAAGCTGGACCCCATTAGTCGGGTACCAATAGCATTCTTATTTTGCTTCCTACTCAGGTTATCAAAGGAATATGGTATTTGGACAGTGGTTGTTCGAGACATATGACTGGTGATAAATCTCTTTTATCTCAATTCAAGGAAGAAAGAGGACCTTCCGTCACCTTCTGTGGAAATGGAAAAGGATATACCAAAGGCTTTGGTATATTATCCAACGGTACAACTACTTTTAAGCACGTTGCATACGTTGAAGAACTGAAGCACAATCTTCTTAGCATCAGCCAACTGTGTGATAAAGATTATACAGTTAAATTCTCAAAGAATTCATATCACATTCTTGACCAAGATGATAAGGTTGCTCTAACCGGTTCTCGTCTAGAGAATGTCTATATCATCAATATGAATTCTCCTCTAACTGAGAATGGTTGTTTCTTYTCAAAAGCCTCATCAGATATCAACTGGTTATGGCACAAACGACTATCTCATCTCAACTTCAAGACTCTCAGTGAGCTGTCTAGAAATGATCTGGTCACAGGTCTTCCTCAACACTCGTTTGCAAAGGAATCTATTTGCTCAGCCTGTGAAAAAGGAAAACATACAAGAGCTAGTTTCAAGTCGAAAAAAATATCTTCAGTGACTGCGCCTCTTCAGCTATTGCATATGGATCTCTTTGGTCCAGTCAACGTGCAATCCCTAGCTGGAAAGAAGTTCACACTTGTCATTGTTGATGAGTATGCCAGGTACACTTGGGTATTCTTTCTAAGATCCAAGGACGAAACACCTGACGAAATTATTTCGTTCATCAAGAAGATAGAAGTACTAAACAATGTTAAAGTATGATCTATTCGAAGTGACCACGGCACTGAATTCAAAAACAGCAATATGGATAACTTCTTTGATGACAAGGGAATATCTCACAACTTTTCCTCTGTGAGAACTCCTCAACAGAACGGGCTCACTGAAAGAAGAAATCGAACAAACATTGAGGCTGCTCGATCAATGCTCAACGAATCTCGTCTTCCAACTCAATTCTGGGCTGAAACTGTCAACACTTCTTGTTTCACTCAAAATCGATCGCTGATCGT
>NW_020202039.1:20004-31527 GCF_001531365.2 Cynara cardunculus var. scolymus
ATATTTGGTTGTACTTGTTACATTCTCAACAACCACGACCAACTTGGAAAGTTCGATCCCAAAGCTGATGAAGGAATCTTTCTTGGATATTCTTCAGTATCCAAAGCCTTCAGAGTATTCAACAAACGAAGACAGACAATAGAGGAATCTATTCATGTCACTTTTGATGAATCTCAATAAGCTAATTCAAAACCCATCTCAAATGATGAAGATGAATTAGAGAACTGGATGATATCTCATTATGGACAACCAGAAGCTTCCTACAGTGCTCCTCTTAACACTGAATCTCTAGAAGCTGAAGATGATCCACTCATCATTCCAGTTGCAGCTAGTCACTCCAATGTATCTGCTTCAAAGATCGCTGCAGTGTCTATTAGCTGTATACCTCCCTCTACTTCAAACACTGATCCTTCAGTAAATGAAATACCTTCAGTTTCTGAGCCTCTTTCAGTTGCTAAATCTGAGACTCCTTTGACGATAGTCCCTATTGCTGAAGAAACTGCTGCTGAAGTCTCATCCTCTCTACCTGAAATCCCCTATTCAGATGAAGCTCCTATACCGGCTCAGCGATGGAATAAAAGCCATCCAATTCATCAAATTCTTGGTGATATAGATGCAGGTATCAAGACACGTCAAGGTCTAGGTAATATTTGTCTCTTTGTCAACTTCCTTTCTTTAGTTGAAGCCAAGAAAATCAATGATGCTATCTTCGACCCTAGTTGGGTTCTTGCTATGTAAGAAGAGCTCATTGAGTTTGATAGAAACAAAGTCTGGTACCCTGTTCAAGTAACCCATGTTCCTGAACGTTCTCAGCTATAACTAGACCCTCTCCCTCAGCTAAGGCATGGGTTGATCTCGGGGTAAGTTCAACCGGTTCTAGTTGAGCTATAGGATCTATCACTCTCCTATAATCTATAACACACTGAGCCCTCTGATCAGCGAAGGAAAATAGCTCCGGTGGAATTTCCATAATAGAATCCAAGTCTTCAACTTCCGTATGTTGACGAATACACGTCATGACGAACGATAGTCCAACTTCACTGTCTGCTCTGGTCGGGATGTCATCATTGGCGTTCATCATGGCTTTAATGATCAGTTGCAAAAATCTTTGAAATGGCACAAATGGGAAACGTTTGGCGTTGACCAGCTCGACTAGTTCATTCCAAATTATCAGCGCATAATCATACTTGCGCGTGTATACAACCCCGTGGAAGAACTTGAGAAATGAACTGCTGTAGGTGTCGATTCCGGCAGTCTTAGATGTCAGGCATCGGTTGAGGATCGAAAATAGAATATGCCATATAGACGGAAGAAATCGGCGTTTGAACTGAGATGGAATAGTTAACTTTTGCGAGTATCCTAATCTCTTGATATCTCTGCAGAGCTCGTCATCAGTGACTAGCGTTTCAAAACATATCGAGGTCGGTCCCGGTAGAGGCAGAATTCTTCGGAGTCGTTTTAAAGTCAAACGACTTGTGTATTTGTCTATGTTTCCTTCGAAAAAAATAGATATCTCCATCTTTAGCAAGGGCTAGTGTGTTCCAGAATTGTTGTAGTTATATCATCAGGACAAAATTATTGGCTGAAAGGGCATAAGAAATGGGATGTCCATGAAGTATTTCTGGAATGATTTGTATTTTGAGGGCATATCGAAGTTGAAAGAATGATTATTAGGTTTGATCTCAAGATAAAAACATTGAGGTAATAGGGTTTCATCTGGAATAGGAATATGAGTTGGTTGGGTTGGGTTATCGATATTGTCAGATCTGACAGAAGGAATATGAGATTCCTCGTCAGACTGATTATGTTGTTCAGCCATATTGACCTGTAAAATTCACAACATATTAGACCCAGATTAAGAAAAATATATCCAATAACCAAAATAAAATATTTTAAAAAATTTGAAACACTTAAAATAAATTAAAAAAACTAAAAAATATATTTAAGACTAAAAAATTACCTTAAAAAAATCAAACTAAAACTTAAAAAATCTAAACAAAAAAAATTACCTAAACAAAATCTAAAAACTAAACAAAATAGAGAAAAAAAATTAACCTAAAAAACATTAAACTAAAAAAAATTCTATAAAAAAATTTCTAAACTAAAAAACCAAAAGAAAATTTTTAAATTAAAAAACAAAAAAAAATCACTAAGTAAAAAAAATCTAAAAATAAACAAAACAAGAAGAAAAGGGAAAAAAATCTAAGTCTAAGAACAAAACCGGACAACTCATTATGATTGAGGTTGACCGGAGTAAAGTCCGGTCACCTTCTCCGGTGAGAAATCCGATCAAAACTCAAACAAAAAAGAACGACTAAAATCAACCTAAACCTAAATCTAAAACAATCAAAATGAAAAATCTAAACTTAAAAAAATATTATTATAACAAAACTAAGGCTTATTAAGATCTGAATCAGTTTATTAATCAAGTGATTTAAACTTATTTATTCAGATTCATCATTAAGTCCAGAATTCAATTATTGTTCATATTAGTTTTCGATTATTTATTAAGTCCATGAACAGAGTCCAAATGTAGAAATCAAGTCCAAATAAATCAGGTATAAACATTTGATGAAGAAGAAGATGAAACAGAGATCCATTTGAAGTCTTGAAGAACACAAGCGATTTAAGATACCCGGAGACGATGATGAACAGTAATAAGCGATGAAAGTGAAAGTAAAAAAGTGAAAGGTAAAATCGAACGAGTATTTATAGAAAAAAATAAAACATTTCAACTTCTAAACCACTCAAAGCTTATCTGGATTAAGATAAATCGAACAAAAGGTTGTCTGATTAAGAATATGCTCTCACCACCAAGTCTTAAATCAGACGATAAACCGCTTAAGGCACAAGCGATTTAGACAAATATCGCTCAAGAGTCAATCGATTTACAAGGAACATCGCTCAAGGAACAAGCAATTTAAATGGAAATCGCTCAAAGGGATGAGCGATTTAGACACTTAGATGCACAAACAGATCAAGCGATTTAGAAAATCGCACAACTCCTTAGAATAATATCTAATCTTATCCGGATAAGAGTTTATCGAATAGCTTTTTGTCCAGATTAGCCTAAATCGGACACTGCTTTGTCCGGATATGTAATAAATCGGACAAAGTGTTGTCCGGATTAGTCTAAATCGGCCAAACACTTATTCTTCTAAACTCTAAATCTTTTAAAAATTATATATTGTTCAATAACCTGTAACGGAAAAAATTAAACCAGTTAGTATATACAGATATTTTTACTCCTCCTCAGAATATGAATCAGTTAAAATACAGACAAAATTCCACACTCCCCTCAAAATATAGATTTCCACGATCAAAGAATTTAAAATAACATAAAAAAATGAAATATTGATTTGTATTAAAAAATACAGATATTTTGAAAAAATGAATTTGAATTAAACATAATTCAATAAAATTGAGTTGTTTTTAAGAAAAATTCAAATTTTCAAATTTAACATGCCTAACTTAGATACGAGAAAGCTGAAGCGTTTTTCATTTAAAGCTTTCGTAAATAAGTCGGCTAATTGAAATTATGTATTTACAAAATACAATTCGATAGTTTCTTTTTCTACATGATCTTTAATAAAGTGATATCGAATATCTATATGTTTGGTCTTAGTGTGTTGAACAGGATTACAATATATTGCTATTGCACTCTTGGAATCACAATAAATGGGAATTTTATTAAAATAAAAATCGTAGTCTCTGAGCTGTGTCTGCATCCATAATACTTGAGAACAGCAGCTAGCAGCAGCTACATATTCTGCTTCAGCGGTAGAAATGGATACGCAGTTTTGTTTCTTGGAAGCTTAGCTGACTAGTTTATCTCTCAGAAATTGTAGATTCCCCGAGGTACTCTTCCTGTCCAACATACAACCTGCGTAATCTGTATCTGAATATGCTGTTAGTTCAAAGCTAGTACCCTTGGGATACCTGAGTCCAAGATTAGCAGTCCCTTTCAGATAACGAAAAATGTGTTTAACGGCACTTAAATGGTACTCCTTTGGATTAGCCTGATATCTGGCACAAAGATGTGTCGAAAACATAATATCCGGTCTACAAGACGTCAAATACATTAAAGAACCAATCATGCCTCGATATGTTTTCTGATCTACAGCTTTTCCAGATGGATCAACATGTAGTTTTGTGCCATGAGCCATAGGTGTTTTACTAGATGAACAGTTTTTCATATTAAATTTCTTTAGGATATCAAAAATATATTTTGTTTGACCGATAAAAATTCCCGAAGATAATTGTTTGACTTGAAGTCCTAAAAGGAAGTTCATCTCACTCATCATACATATTTTAAAAAGAGAAACCATTAAGGCAGAAAAGTTTTTGCAGTATTTTGGGTTCGTACATTCAAATATTATGTCATCTACATAAATTTGTATCAAAATAATATCCGACTTCTCCTTTTTAATAAAGAGGGTTGTGTCAATATTACCTTTTGAGAAACATAATTTTACCAGAAATTCTGATAATATATCATACCAGGCTCTCGGTGCTTGTTTAAGACCATATAAAGCTCTGTCAAGGATATATACATGATCCGGCTTTGACTGATTCACAAAACCTTCCGGTTGAGCAACATAAACTTCTTACTTGAGAAGACCATAAAGAAATGTCGTCTTGACATCCATCTTGTACACAGTGAAATTCTTGTGTGCAGCGTATGCAAGGAACATTCTTATAGCTTCAATCCGTGCTACCAGGGCAAAGGTTTCATCGTAGTCAACACCTTCTTGTTGATTGTATCCTTTAGCGACAAGTCGGGCCTTATTTCTGACAAAAACACCATCTTCATCCTTTTTATTCTTGAAAACCCACTTTGTACCGATAATCGTTTTATTGTTGGGACGCGGAACCAATCTCCAGACTTTTAGTGCTTCAAACTGATTCAGCTCCTCTTGCATCGCGATTATCCAGTCTGGATCTGCTAAGGCTTCAGACACCTTAGTTGGTTCAATATTACTCAGGAAAGTGGAACATAGACACTCATTAGCAGTAGCAGACCTAGTACGAATAGATGCTGATGGATCACCAATAATTTGATGTGTTGGAAGATTCCTGGTCTACTTTTTGCTATAAGGTAGGGGAATATAGGAACTTTGATCTGAATTTTGATCAGTGTAAGCATTAGGGGAATTATTTGGAACAGGTTCAGGTGAAGGTTTAATGTTTGGAACTAGAGTAGGCTCAATATCTGACTGAGGTAAGGTATTTTCATCTTGCACGACCGACACTTCTGGTACATCAGTATTTAAGCCCTCTTCACACTGAACTTGACCGTCAGGAGTTTCCATCTGAATTTCTTCATCAACCTCCTCTGTTTCTTCTTTAGTTTCAGTCACTGGAACATTACCAGATGGACCAGATAACTGTTGCTTGGTTTGAATATTCCTGGACAAATCATTGGACTTAATAGATTTATTATAAAAATATTCATCGTAAAAATTCTCAAACAATGAATCTAAATCAGAAAGATCAGAATTTGAAGATTCAATTTTATCTGCTTTCCGCGAAGTATTAATTATCAGCCGGGTCCTGAATCGTTTTGTTCAGAAGCCACAGCAATTACTTTATCGAATGAAACGTTGACGCTCTCATTGATGATTTTCTTCCTTTTATTGTAGACTCTGTATGCAGCAGACGTCTTCGAGTAACCTATGAATACAGCTTCATCAGCCTTCGTAGCGAACTTACCTCTGTCCTCTTTGTCATTTAAGATAAAACACCTGCAACCAAATACTCGAAAGAATTTGATATTAGGTATTTTTTTATTTATAATTTCGTAAGGAGTTTTACCAAATCTTTTGTGTACGAGAGATCGGTTCTGGGAAAAACATGCAGTCGCCACTGCTTCAGCTCAAAGGAATAATGGAAGCTTAGAGCAGGTAAGGAGTGTATGTGCCGCTTCCACCAATGTTCTATTTTTCCGTTCAACGACACCATTTTGTTGCGGTGTCCGGGCTGCTTAAAAGGTATGTGTGATACCAATGGATTTTAGGAATGAGCCGAGAATACTGTTCTTGAATTCAGTTCCATTATCATTTTTGATTTTCTGAACTGTCAGTTGTAGATTAGTTTGAACCGTCTTCAAGAATGAAATAATTGTCTCAGTTGCTTCGTCTTTTGACCTCAGAAAATGAACCCATGTATATATGGAGTAGTCATCAACAATGACTAGCACATACTTCTTTCCATTTATACTCTGTACTCTCATAGGACCACAGAGATCCATATGGAGTAGATGAAGAGGATGATCGGTATTGAACTCTGTTTTCGGCTTATGTGAAACTTTCTTCAGTTTACTCATTTCACATGCGCTGCACACATGGTTTTTATGAAACTTTAAGTCTGGGATTCCTTTAACCAAGTTGTCACAAACCAACTTGTTCAGATATTTAAAATTCAAATGAGAAAGACGTCGATGCCAGAGCAGATTTTGCGTCAAGGATCCCTTGGATATTAAGCAAACTTTAGTATCCACTTGTGTATTTGATAGGTCGATTGTGTAGAGGTTTGATCTTCTGATTCCAGCTAGAAGCTCCTTACCATCAGTAGTACAGATGCTGCACTGGTTAGCTTTAAAACAAACTTCTAAATTTTTATCACAAAATTGACCTATACTGAAAAGATTATGTCCAAGTCCTTCAACATACGACACTTTCTTTATCATTAAGTTCCCAGAAATTACGTCACCGTATCCAAGGATAGGCGCGTATTGATCATTTCCAAATCCTACCATACCTCCAAATGATTCAACAAAGTTAGATAATAGTTCTTTTAGATAGGTTATTTTCTATTTATATCCCAACTTTGAGTCATTTTATCTATTTTCTCTGTTTTTATGCTATGAAGAATGATGAACCTGTTTTTAGTGGATTTTGGTCTAAATTGAGCTTATTTTGGACAGATTGAAGCTGGTTGATGCTGCAGGAATGTGGTAGCATGACCTGATGATAGAAGAAGAGATGGATGAGACTTGGAGTTGACTGACAAGACAATGGGAAGACCTTTGAAAGGCTTCTAAAGTTGGAACAGCTGTATTATGTTCAGATTAGCTGGAGTTTATAAGACTAATTTAGTTACTTTTTAAATATTAGTTTGCTTTATTGTACTTTCTAGTTTCTTTTAAACTAAATAGGTGTGAAATGTCCATTTTACCCCATCTAATCCCTAGTATAAAAAGGGATGTTGGGTTTAGTATTCCACACACCTTGACACCACACCTCACTTCTTACTCCATATTCTCTCTTGTTTCTCTCTTCAAGTAGATTGCATGCTACTTGAAGAACAAGTTTCTTAATATTATTAATCTTTTGGCTAGTTTCGCATTCTTTAATCGCTTTATTTATTTTCTCGTTCTTAATATTCCGTTTTTTATTTATTTACGCTTACTTGCATTTTTATTTACGTCATTTATTTATTTACGCTTTCCGCACCTTTTACATTCCGTCATTTATATTCCGTCATTTACTTTCCGTATTTATTTTATGTCTTCATTTATCGCAATTTATATTTCTTGTCATTTACTTTTCGTCATGAGTAGCTAATTTTTTTAGCTCGGGTGTATGACGAAAAGGGTGAGTTTGTAAATCAAATACGATCGACCCTTTCATGTAACAACAATGTTTTACTTTTTCATTTCAAGTTTTATAAAACCAATGACACTTCCTGACGAGTTGATCACTTTGAAAGTGTTAAAGCGCCGTGGACTCTAAGCTGAGCCATTGATTGCATGTCAATTTGGATGATATAGGAAGTAGACTTGAGAGAGTTGCTAACAAAGAGATTTGTTGTCTGTATTTTCTAAATTGTTAATTCTCGACGGGTTGATCACTCTGAATTGTTAAAGTGAAATGGACTCAGAGATGAGCCATTCAGAACACGTCAACTTGAATGAYATGGGAATCCACTCGAGAGAGTGATTTTTAACAAAGAGATTTGTTTATCCATATATTTTGAAGACACCATTTGTCACTTTCACTGGTCTGGATACCTAATAGAGATATGGGTTGAGAGCTATAATATCAGTGTGTTGGTGAAGTCCGAGAGGAATACCTTCAAAGTAATTGGAAAAAATAGTTGTTACTGATTGACTGTTCTAGCAATTTGTCAGCATGGTTTCATGTTGTAGCATTTTGACTGCATTGGTCGACTGGAATTAGTATTTACATATCACCCGAAAAGTCATACACCCTAGCTTGCTTTTATTATATTTTATCTCCTGTTTTTAGTTGTGTTAACGCAGTTCAAATCAAAGTCTTCGAATTCGCCTTCTGAAATCATTTCATTAACTTTACTTTCTTCTAATCTTTTACTACGATCCCTGTGGACGATATCTGGTACTTGTACCACTTTTATTACTTGAAAGACGATATTGAGACTATTTGTATACTTGCTTTTGGTCCTAATTGTTGTTTGTGGTGTGTTAGCACGCCAGCAATCAAGTTTTTGGATCAGGTACCGAACCAACGTTTTTTAAAATTGATTTTCTTAGATAAAGCAGATAAAGCAGAATGCATGACATGATAAGGTTTAAAAGAACTAAAATACATAAACATCTCATCCAATCTACACGGAGAACAATTATTTTTACTATTCTTGATATCAAACAATTCATCTACTGAATATTTGTGTACAGGATTATTCAATGTTGAATTATTTAATACAGAATCAACAAAACTATTCTTCTTCTGTTGATTCGAAGATTTATCTTCATCTTTTACTCTCCAGACCTTCTTAACCTTCAGTGAATTATCTAAAATAGGAAAAATAAAATCATCAGCTTTAAATGAACGATGAACTTTATGTTTAATTTTCTTTTCAATAAGCTTCTTTTGTTTCTTCGAATTCTTTTTAGATTTCTTCTTTCTATAATACCAAGGATAGGCGCGTATCATTAAGTTCCCAGAAATTACGTCACCGTATCCAAGGATAGACGCGTATTGGTCATTTCCAAATCCTACCGTACCTCCAAATGATTCAACAAAGTTAGATAATAGTTCTTTTCTACCACTCATGTGCTTAGAACATCCTAAGTCTAAGAACCACACATGCCGATTAACTTGCATAATGAATCAATTGGGTTTTGGTACCCATTTTAGAATGGGTCCTTTCAGATTAGATTTTGTTGGTGGTATACTGTAGGTACCAAACTAACGTTCTTTAAAATTGATTTTCTTAGATAAAGCAGATGAAGCAGAATGCATGACATGATAAGGTTTAAAAGAAGTAAAAGACATAACCATCTCATCCAATCTACACGGAGAACAATTATTTTTACTATTCTTGATATCAAACAATTCATCTACTGAATATATGTGTACARGATTATTCAATGTTGAATTATTTAATACAGAATCAGCAAAACTATTCTTCTTCTGTTGATTTGAAGATTTATCTTCATCTTTTACTCTCCAGACCTTTCTTAAACTTCAGTGAATTATGTGAAATAAGAAAAATAAAATCACCAGCTTTAAATGAACAATGAACTTTATGTTTAATTTTCTTTTCAGTAAGCTCCTTCTGTTTTCTCGAATTCTTTTTAGATTTATTCTTTTTAGAATACCAGTTCTCAGAAACAGGTTTTGTATTGAAATTCTTTTTAGAATCTGAAGCTATGTCGAAATCCTCAGTCATTTCATTTTTGACAATAAAATCATCGTGACTGAGAAGTTTCTTTGAAAAGTCAAACTTATCAATATCATCATCTAAACAATTCTCTGAGTTCAAGATGTCTGAAAAATTAATTTCTTCATTTAAAATATTTAATTCTTCTGAAACCGAAGTGTCACTTGAAAATTTAGCACACGAAAAATATTCAGACTCAAGTTGTTCCGGTTTGACTTTAGAATTTTCTAAATTTTCAATTTTATTTAAAAATTCTTGTTTTTGTCTATTAAATGAAAGTTTTTCTTCATTCAAAATCTTTTCTAAGTGAACCACTTGTTTTTCTAAAATTAATGTTGGTGTATAAAGTTTTGGTTCAGCAGGTTTAGATTCAAGCTCTGCTTTTGAATAACTGTGAAAATAATCAGTTGAAAGTGCAGAGACTTGCGTTTTGTAGCTGTCATTTAAATTTGTATAATCAAATGGAACTTGCATTTTGTTTAATTATTGCATTTTGAAGCTATTTCTTTCTTCTGATGTATTTTTCTTTTTGCGTTTCTAATTCTTTTTGAAAATTATTTGAACGCAATTTTTCAGATTTTAATTATTGCTGAAAAGTTTTGTTAGCTCTCATATTCATTAATGTAAAAGTATGAAAAAGATTTCTGCAAGTGTTGACAGAAGGGTTCATTCCACAGAAGACCACAGAGGACCAACAAHADAARATGTTCAATCGTACAAGTCAAGAGTGACAGAACCTCTGTTGTCTATCACAGAGGTTCTGGAAACTGATCCTCTGGCAACAAAAGCTTACAAGTCGAATGCAGTAGAGCCTCTGGAATAGCTCACAGAGGGTCTGCGGGTTTATCTTCTGTGAAGAACCACTTATTACTGTTTTACTTAGATTGTTAGCTGCACGTGCTTCTCACGTGACTATGTTTGTAATCGACTTTATTTGGACGACTTGGATCGTTTCACACGTCTAGGTCGTGTCAGAAAAGCCGTTAGGATCTAGTATAAGTAGCAGCTAGGTCTTTGTAATTCAGTGTGCTTCCCGTATTGTAATCGTCTTATTTTCAATCAATTGAAAATCATTTGAAGCCATTCTCTCGTGTTCTTCATATTCATCAACTGTGTGTTCTTGATTAATTACTCTGTTTGTTCTTACTGTTTCCACTGCATTGTTATTGTTCTTAAAGATCATCCAGAGTATTTGGTTAATATCAAAACTGAGTTTACAGGCCCTAACAATTGGTATCAGAGCAGGTATCGAATTCTTATTTGATTAATTATGTTCTTGGTATTAATCTGCATTTGTTCTAAGAACACCAGTCTTCTTCTTCTTCAGGTTACCCTGTTTTACTCTATTTTTATCAATTTCATCTTATTCCTATTTTTTCTTCTTCTTTCTATGGCGAATCTAGCCAATACATCATTCATGAGCACTGGTTCGCAATCAAAACCTCCTACACTCATTCGTGAGGAGTATCCTCAATGGAAAGTGCGAAWGGTTAATTTTCTGGAGGGAATTCACCCAAGGATATGTGAATTTCTTTATAATCCTCCTTATGTCCCCATGAAATTAATTCCAAGAGTTCCAGCCACTGGAACAACTCCAGAAATTCCTGAGCATTACGAACCACGTCCTATTGCAAACTGGAGTGATGAGGACAAAATAATGGTTGAATTGGGCAGCAAGTGCAAATGATTGTTAATTAATTCAACACCTCATGAAATCTTCAAATGCATCGATCACTGTCAACTGTCCATGGATATTTGGGCAGAATTAGAAAAGTAGATTGAAGGAGGTAAGAAAACACTCGAGAACAATCGATCAATTTGCATTGATGAGTACCACAGCTTCAAGGCGAAAGAAGGTGAATCCCTGTCGGACACATA
>NW_020202039.1:34612-35816 GCF_001531365.2 Cynara cardunculus var. scolymus
GGTTAGGGTACTTCAAAGTGATAATGGCACAGAATTCAAGAATTCTGTGATAGAAGAGTACCTGGCCTCTGTTGGCATAACTCATAACTTCTCAGCCCCAAGGACTCCGCAACAGAATGGAGTAGTAGAGAGGAAGAACAGGACGCTTGTTGAAGCTACCAGAACGATGTTGAATGCCTATGGGCTATCACTATCTTTTTGGACAGAAGCTGTCTCTGCCGCTTGCTACACACAGAACAGGTCCTTGGTGGTAAAGCATTTTGAGAAGACCCTATATCAACTTCTTCATAATAGAAGGCCAAACATCAAGTTCTTTCATGTGTTTGGTTGTAAATGCTTCGTGCTTAATGACAAAGAGTCTGTAGGAAAGTTTGAGCCCAAGGGGGATGATGCAATCTTTATTGGCTATGCATGGGACACTGCTGCATACAGAGCCTACATTCCCAGGACTCAAACTGTGGTTGTTAGCACAAATGTCAAATTTGATGATTTTTTTCAAGTGACAAAGGACAAGTTCACAGAGCCTGAAAGATCCTCTGCAGAAGTTGACCATCCAGATCAAGCTTCAAGAGCAAGTCCCTCTACGACATCTATCACAGAGCGAGCACCTCTCACTTCATCCTCTGTGACTCCTTCCCCATAAGCTTCTCCACCAGAAGCTACTCAAATAAATGAAAGTCCTCCAGACTTATCCTTAAACCAAGCTCTTAAACCTGAACAAGACTCTGCATCTCTACCTCAATTAGATTGTTCAAGAAACTGTGCCCTCTATTCAACCACAACATGTTAAGACGCGAGCCACGACAAATTTCTGCTTATTCACTTGTTTTGTAAGCGAAATTGAACCAAAAATAGTTGCAGAGGCTCTAGCAGATCCCTTCTGGGTTGATGCTATCCAAGACGAGCTAGTTCAATTTGATAGAAACCAGGTATGGACTCTTGTACCTCTGCCAACTGGGAAGCTTGCTATTGGCACCAAGTGGGTTTTTYGTRATAAGAAGGATGAGCWAGGGGTGGTGGTGAGGAACAAGGCAAGATTAGTTGCTAAAGGGTATTGCCAGGAAGAGGGTATTGACTATGAAGAGACTTTCGCTCCTGTGGCCAGACTAGAAGCTATTCATATCTTTCTAGCATTTGCAGCTCACAGAGGGTTCAAAGTGTTCCAAATGGATGTCAAGTCAGCTTTCTTGAATGGCAAACTCAA
>NW_020202039.1:40096-41841 GCF_001531365.2 Cynara cardunculus var. scolymus
TCACAGGTATACCTTCTGCCGCCGCCAAGTTTCAATTCTCTAAACTTACAAGGCCACGCGAGCAAGTCTTCTCAGAGCACGTGATTACATCACTTGAAACAATTTCTCCAAGGACCTTGCTGAAGAAGACGGTGCTCTACGCTCAATACGTTGTGAGGAGGGATGATGGCAACCTATACATGTTCATAGATGCTGACCTCCACAACCTCCGTGTATTTGATCTTATCTACCTGCACAAAATTCTCAACAAATACATGGAGAGGAGGTCAAGCTATTCTATATCGCTCAGAAGGCTTRTCGAGGTTATGCGCGCACAAGTGAGATACTACAGCCAGAAGGACTTTGAAATCACGATGAGGTTAGTCCAAAAATATCTAAAGATCTCCCCTCTGAATAACATGCCAGGTTGGATACTTAGGTATCATCCAAACTCCATTATCCACAACCCCATTTTTGGGTTTGTGTTCTTGGACAAGGATGACATCCTAAGGTTCTTTGATCCAACAGAATCGAACAAGTACTCCACAGAGACCCTTGAATGGGTATTCAACAGAGCAGCGGCAGAGGTGCAAAGAGGGCATCTAAGGATGGGTGAAGTGTCTGGCATTCTAGAAGCAATCAAAGTACAAATTGTGATTTTTAACTGAGTTCTCACCTTGGAACCCATCATCATCTTCTCTATTTGCACCCACATGCTGTGACCAGAAGCTTTATGACTATCAATGCTTGTATAGATATCATTGGTCAGTGCTTTCATCATATAGGATTTGCACAACATGCTAGCATGTGCTCTTTCTTTCTCTTCAATAGTGTATCTGGATTTCTCTTTAATTTCTCTTTGAGCAGGTCTTCCTTCAGCAGGGATGGCAGGTGCTTCTCTCCAGAATACTGTTGGTCCTTCCATGAGAGATTCCATTATCAGCTCTCCTTCTTTCATGAGTTCAATGAAGTTAAGAAATCTATCTCTCCATTGGTTGTGTTAGCTCCATTATTCCTATCGTATAAAAGTATAGAAAAAGTATATTGCAAGTCTTGACAGAAGGTTAACTCCACAGAAGACAACAGAGGACTAACGACAGAAGCTGTATGAGCGAACAAGTGAAGAGTGGCAGAACCTCTGATGCGTCTCATAGAGGTTCTGGAAAATAGTCCTCTGATCAAAAGAACATGCAAGTCATTTATAGCAGAGCCTCTGTGATGGCTTACAGAGGGTCTGCGGTTTTCTTCTTTTGTGAAGATTCTGTTCTAACATTTTTTCAAAGGTGGTTAGCCACATGTGCTTCTCATGTGACTAGGACTTAATCGACTTTCTTTGGACGACCCAGATGAAGACACTTGTCAAGATCTAGTCTCTAAGGTCGTTAGGAACTAGTATAAATAGCGGGTAGGGCCGTTGTAAACTGTGTGCTTCCAGTATTGTAATCGTCAAAATTTTCAATTGAATCAATTGAAAAACCTTTGGAGCAATCTTTTTGTATTCATCTTCTTCGTTGAGACTGTGTGCTCTTGGTGTGTTTAGATTTTTCTAATCACTTACTCACTCTGTTTTGCTCTTATTAATACTCCTGCTGCACTTCAATTGTTCTGTGATTCCTTGAACACCATTTTCTTCAGATTACCCTGTTTCACTCACTGTTGAATTAGTTTCATCTTGTTCTTATTTTTTCTTCAAATTTCAATGGCGAACATGGGTAATACCTCGTTCATGAGTACTGGATCTCAATCCAAGCCTCCCACGCTTATCC
>NW_020202040.1:0-11952 GCF_001531365.2 Cynara cardunculus var. scolymus
GAAAATGCTTCAAAGGATTTTCACATGGAAAATGTTGACAATTACAAAATGGAAGCTTAACAAATACAAAGGCCTAAAGCTGCTTTTATACAAGCAAATAACCGCAAAGACAGACCTAGACGTATTATTTAATCTAAGCCGTTCAAATGAAGCAGATTACAGACACGATCACGTGTTTAGCACGAGCAGCTAATAAACCTAAGTACAACGAGATAAAAGAGATCCACACAGAAAACTAACTGCAGACCCTCTGTGAGACACCACAGAGGTTCTGCTGTTTATGACTTGAAAGCTTGATACAAAGGAACATTCTTCCAGAACCTCTGTGAGACACGACAGAGGTTCTGTCGCCTTTGTCTTGAATGATGGGCTACTTTGTTGAATATCCTCTGCAGTATTCTGTGACAGATTATCTTCTGTCAAAACTTGCTGTGTTACTTTTTCGATACTTTTACATTCAAAGATGATGAGAGCTAACAAATCCCGTATATAGCCAAATAGTCGAGTAGGGAGAAAGATAAAGACTTTCAGACATCAAAAAGAGAAGTAAATAGCTTTAAACATACCTTTTCTTGACTACGAACTAGTCTCAAGAATAGCGGAAATCTTGAGTTTTGCTTGACGATGGAATCGGTTGGAAAGTGATGGAATTAGAAAGAGAGAGAGAGATGAAATGGCTGAAAATTTGAAAAATGAAGAACTTTCAAAAGGGAAGGGGTATTTATATGTGGATTAAATAAAAAGAATGGACTGACCACTAAAAGGCCCAAGCCCAAATAAGACTTTTATTTACAAAATAAAAGACCCCAATAAATACAACAAAACATTTTTGACAAAAGATTTTAAAACACCATTCTTTCAAAATATTAATTGGCAACCAAATATAAAGGATTGGAACTTCGGAAATTTTGAATTTTAAAAAGCACGAAACGAAAATATCGACTTTATTTTTATGTGAAATGTTGAAAAAAATTTATTTGGCATTGCACGAACTAACTTGGTTAGCTACCCGCCGAAACGTGATCTAATCAGACTAATTAAACAAGATGATCTCTGGTCAACAAGGCTAAATCCTAAAAAGACTTAGTTTTCAACCAAGGTCCTGGAATAAAGTACTAACCTGAAATCCCACAATGCAGAGTTGTCACAAAAAATTTAAAAATATAAAGTTTTAATTGTATGTGCACATAATGTTTTTTTTACAAAATTTAGAATTTTGACTTAATAATGAATAACTTTACTGGTATTGATAAAATGTATTTAAATTTATATTTATTTGGATTGAGTTTGTATAAGAAAAATAAAAGACAAATATGGTGGTTGGGCCTTATATGGGCCGGCCCCTCTACCTTCATATAAAAACCTCACATCTTTTGAAAATCTTTCATTTCACCTTTACTTTTCTCTCGCTCTTTCTCTTTCTAAACCTTTTCGTATTCCTCCAAGACCGAATCCAAGTTCCAAAAATTCTTCTTAAAGAACACTCAAGTCTTCAAGAGAGATCAAACAAAAAGGTAATAAGATTGGTATTACTTTCGAACCTTTTTACAATAATGTTTCTTGTATTTTTATACTTCTTGCTACATCTTGAGCTCAAAATTTTCTAAAGATTCTAAGATGGGAGATTATTTCATCAGCGAATCTGGGTACGCGATTGGTCGATCTAGAAGGAGCATACCAATCAATGAAGATGTTGATCCATATGACTTGGACATACCAACCAGCGAAGCACTTGCTTTATCATCTGCATCACTTTTACCACCATCAGAATCAGTACCTGATCTACCACCTCAAATGTTTCATGGCCCAAGGATTAGGGTCACGGCTAGCAGAAGTGTATCACTACCTCGAAGGGTAACTTTCGAAAACTCAAGTAGAACTAGAGGAGAGGCATCCTAAACTCAAACCAGGAGTGGGGACTCTCGAGTGGTGACTGGGGTACTTGCCTCTTACACCCAAGGCATGACTCTAGAGGAACAAGAATGGGTGCGAGAATTGCAGTGGAAACTAAAACCCACCAGACCCGGCTGGGATATCATCATCACATTTTGAACAACCAGTTCTATGTGATGGAGGCGCATCACCAGCGAATGATAAGGAACTCGGATGCTGTCGTTGCTGCAAGACGCGAAATTAGAAGATTGTATAGATGTTTAATGGCAAGTGTACTGTTGATACTACCACTAGGAGTGCTTATCTGTTGGATGCTGCTCTAGAAGCAATGTTTAGTGCTAAGATGATTACTTTTTTGTTGAAGTTTAAAATTTGTTTGAGGGATTTTAATCTTTTGGAAAACCCTTTAGTATCTTTTGAAGTCGTTTGAATGTAATGAATTTTGGATGAATATGAAATATTCTTATGATCATATGACTGCTCTAATGATATCATATCCTATGCATCATCCTRTTGATTAGAAATTATTATCCGTAATATTGCCATGAAAATAATGGGGCTTCCTAAAGATTCTAAGATGGGAGATTATTTCATCAGGACATGAAAATGTTCCCAAAATGATGATAATCTGTGACCTATGAACTCCGGACTCAAGAAAATGAGATAAAACCACATTGCATGTAGTATTTAATCAATAAAAAATGACATTTTGAAATTGGCAGGTTGTTTCTAACAATCCTGTCAACCATATTCTTCAAAATCAACCCCAAACTATTTGACTTTTCTTGAAATCTGTTTTGGATTACTTGTTGTTACTGTTTTGGTTTCACTCAAAAATGTGAATTTTGAGTATTTAAATGTTCAATATAAAATTTTAGGAGCAAAAATGATGCTGTTAGACAAAATAAATCTAACAACAGTGATTGTTGTAGTTTTAAAAGATTAAAAGTAAAATGATTTTTGGAAGGTTCCCTTGACAATGATTGGTGAAACCAAGAGTCCAGGAACAACTTTTTGTGCAAAAACCTTTTATTTAATTAAATATTTGGTTATTTTTGGTTTCAACTTTAACCCATAAAGGTTTATTGGCATTACATAAGATATAATCTTACTTTATCTATATCGTGACCTGAAGGGTGATCTAACTATTGGAATTTCGGGTGTTTAGGACATTAGTGCGGACGTTGGTGCTCTAAGTTTCACCAAAATCTTGGATATTCTCCTTCAAACTTGTGCGTTTTTCACGGCCCCATTTTTACTACTTTAGTTATTTCTTTTAACTAGGGGAAAAAGCATGAAAGAATGCAAACTATGTTGTTTTAGTTGTAAAACTAATGGACTAAGGAACTGCTTTGTCAAATGTTGTGAGAATCATGAAAATTTTGAATTCTAATGCACTACTTATAAATGGTAAATTGATGTGCTTGAGAGGATATTGTAAAAAATCCTCGTCCGTACACGCTACTAGTTAACTCGGGCACATCCCCGGGCCGTGGTAATTGTGGATAGCCGCTATTGTGTTGACAGTCCAACCCAGAAAAGGGTGCACATTACCTAAGTTTTAAATAATCTACTCATGTGTGCGAAAGGGCCATCGCTGAAGTAGTACTAATACGAACCGTGGTACCTAAGTGAGTGAACGTGCCACTTAAGTTAGTTCGTGAATTAATGGGGCACATTGGTCAGGTAAGGCTCTGTAGCGTCTCACGTTTTTCAACATCGATGAAAATTTACATTTATATTGAGCATGTTATGTAATAGTTTGCAAGCTGTGTTTTACGCATGGTAAATAATTTGTGCATTTGAAAACCCGTGAACTCACCAAGTCTTTGTAGTTGACGTCGTTTTATGTTTCATGCTTTTTCAGGAAATTAAGTAAGAATGGAAGTTTTTCGAAGCATCTTTCGTTATCATCTGTTCACAAGCTTTAGAAACTTCTATCTGTATATAAACTTTTCTTTGTGAATAGTAAACATGATGATATTGTAATGTTCTTTCTGGATATTGTACTTAGTAGTGTTATCTATCGATTGGAGCTATGAAATGCTTACCTATTACGCCTCGTGTTTATGCTTTAGCGGGGTGTGACAGAGAACCACAAGGATTCGTTGGAAGTCCTTCCCCGACCAACATCAACCAAGTTGTGAATGAAGGCATCCCTTGAACGAGGACTCAATCTGTCCCATATGTTGAGCCAGAGGTTACCCAACCAGCATATATCACTAGGGAAGAGTTCCATTCCCTGGTCACCTCTTTGCGGTGCTCCTTGGAAGAGCTAAAACTCATCATGGCCCATGTAGAGCCCTCCCCTTCTGCATCTGCTCTGGATGAGGTAAGAACATCCTTAGCAGTATTAAGAGCTGAGTCTTCAATAAATGCTTCTCGTCTCAACACCTTAACATAATTGACGGCACGAAATGCAGAGGCCTTACGAAAGGTCATAGCATCCATGTAGAGGGGTGAAGCGTCCACTTCCCATGACGCCCAGGCGATCATCCTTCTGAATGTACCTGTGGATTATGTCAATCTGAGCGCAATGAATGCTCTGGGAGACTGACTTCTACAGAAGGTGGCGAACTGCACTTCAGAATTCAACAACAAATCCACAAAAGCAGCAGAGGCCATCAAACACTCTCGGGCCGCGTTCAACTACCGCTCGGATGTCAAGATTCGATGGGTTGGTGATGCAGTCGAAGATCTCCTCAATGTTTTGGAGGAGAAAATCAAGTCTATGCCTCAAGCAGAGGAGTAGAGGCTAAAACGACGAATGGATCCATCTCCTTGTGTTGAGCCATCGAAGAGGAGGCGACTTGACGGTGATGAGGACCCAGACCAGTCTGGTGATTAAAATCGTCAGGAGGGGGAGAACTATCCAATAGCTATTCCAAGTATGGTTGCCGCTTCTGCACCAACGTCCTCTATCCACGCCAACCAGCACAAGATCTTTCAAGACAGAGGGCATAGAGCCAACCAGCGCCAGAACATGAAGAGGTGCTTCGTAGAAGAAAGATGCCCATGGCATCTGAGGCAGATCCAGCCGAGATACAAAAGAACAAAGATGTGATAGATGTTCTATCTGTCTACGAATCAGATGATTCAGACCTGGATCTGTCCTCATCAACCGAATACGACACCGCTGCTCCTACATCCAGAGGACAAGAAGAAGAGGTGGTAGCTGTGAATGTGGCTGATGCATCACTTTTGCGCATTCCAGTTGTCGTTCCTCTATAAGGCGTTACTATTGTTGCTCCTCCACCACAACAACATACACACAGAGCTAGGATCCATGCTCAAGGAACCAGGGTTGTCACTCCTGCTATGAGGCAGTGGGTACCTGTCAAACCTACTAGAGCAGACTTAGAAGGCGCAAGCAGCGGGACAAAATGAAAGCATCCCTCTGATCGTGTCCAAAAGATCAAGGAAAGCATGGATGCAATGTTTACGCCGATACTCCTTGATAGACCAATTAAGGACAAAGCAGACAGCGAGGATATCTACCAATTCCTCTACAGCCTACGAGAAGAGACACCGGTCCAAAAGATCAGTCTTCATTCTATGGCTCAAGAGCATATCAGGCATAGATTCCTTGATCGTTACACTCAGCCCATATCTGTAGTCCATTTCGTTGATGGAATCAAGAAAGTCATCGACATCAAGAAGCGTACCTTCGTGCATAACTAGATTATCTTCTACGAGTATAAGGTGGAGAGGTCTCGTGGACAGATATGTACATTCACAAACTATGATCTTATTAATCTGAATCTGTGGGATCTTCTTTCACTATTTTACTTCACGGATCACAAGAAGAACAAGGCGGTCAAATATGATGTTGCCAACTCTACCATATGCCAAACGATGACTGACCTGCTTGACTTCAGATGCTAGTTTGATCTCCAACTAGCTCTGGATCTAGGAGTGGATCAATTGACTGTTGTTGCACCAAATAAAGTTCTGCAGGGCATCAATAGCATCCCCTCTTGGACTATATTGGTGGAACCAGAAGTGGGAGTGGTGTTTCAAAACGCGCAACAAAAGAAGATCTTCTTTCGAGACAACCAAAACTACAAGTACTCTAACTCTACTCTGAGCTACATAAGAGACAATCTAGTCAGGAGCAGAGACAACTCCCCAGGAGCAAAGGAGCGAGCAAGAATAATCATCAGGTTGATACGCAACATGCTAGAGTTTTGTGAACTTCTTAGGAAGTTCATTAGACTTCAAAATATCTAGACCTCTTATCTTTTGGAAGTTCTTTTATTTTCAAGTCAATGTAATTTCCATTCCAAACGTATTGTACTTCTTTAGATAATAAATGTAAATCAGAGGTTCCTTTTAACCTCTTGCTTCATTTAGACTTTCTGTTTTGTAATTCAAGTAAGAGCCTGCCTTATTTACACTCAGGGGGAGACTGTTAGACCCCAACTTGTGAAAGTGTAAGTAAGAAGTCTCTTACTCTAGTCTATAGGACTTAGTCTAGTGAAGTGGTCTGGACTAAGAGATTTCGTACAGAAGATCAAGAACTAGAGCTCTTACTCATGAGTGAAGGATCCATTTATACAGAGCCCGCGCTCTATGCCCGTGGACAATCAAGCCTTGTGCACCAAAAAGCATAAGCGCTTGACATCAAATTACAACTCCAAGACCCAGAGCCTCTGCATAGTACATGCAGTGCCTCTGCATATGCAGAACCTCTGCATAGTACATGCAGAGCTTCTGTATGTTCATGCGGAGCTTCTAGTGACCTTTTCCATGGAATGCGCGCGTGTTAGCCCAAATATTCTTGCAAGCGTCTAACAGATTTGAGGCGGCTTGACCAAGTCTGCTCCACTTTTCAAGGGAAGTCAAATATAAGGATGCAGACCAGTCAGCTCAGAGTTTCAAGCCTATTTTATATCATAGTTTGTTAGATCTAGGCGTATATAAGGAGGCGGAAGCGTATATAAGGAGGCTTCCGCCTCAGGTTTAAATCACCTGAAGGAACCGCGTTATACAATACGTAAATTCTGTGAGATTACGTTTTGCTTTAATTGTTCATCTTTTTTCAATAAAAGCATTCATCATATTCAAGTTTATTCATTGTTTTTACTTTCAACTTGGAATATTACGATTAATCATTCGAGATACATTGTTTGTTTTTAATTCTTATCTTACATGACCTATGTTTCTGTCAATTAAGAATATCTGGGTTCAACAATCTCCTAAATTCTAGGCTTTGATATATAACTTTTTGTTCAGCGTCCTCAGCCTTCACGTTCCTTGGAAATTGGAACGACTTGAGTGTACGTGGCAGATTCTGTTAGGAGTATTGGAGATAAGTCTGAATAACTTGTGCGCAAACCATGGGAGTAAGAGACTCAGAGGCTCTGCATGAATTATGCAAAGGCTTTGTGTTGGAACCCATATTCCTCTTAATTAACAGAAAACATAGTAAAATCAGAGTATGAATAAAATCGTAACTGTGCAACTAAAATGGTTTAACAAAATATTCAAAATGAAAGTAGGAATGAAAAACATACTTGAATAAATTGGAAGCTTTTATTAGATAATGAGTAGTAACAATAAAACTCTCAATCTAATTGTATTCTCACAATAACTCTCTACTCTATAGTGTAGTACAAATTTGGCACTTTCAGGTAACCTGTATCCTGAGGAGGATGCCTCCTTTTATATGACTAAGGTAAAACAGAATCTCCTAGAATCTTGTCTTCGAACTCTGAGATCTTGTTCCGCGTTCTTATCGTTCATGTTCCTTGGAAAGTGGAGCAGACTGAGTCAAGCGTTCTAGATTATGTTCGGAGTCGTTCGAAAAAGTCTGAACCGAGCACGCAAACGACGGGAGTAGGAGACTCAGAGACTCTACATGTACTATGTAGAGGCTCCGTGCCTTGAGTGGTGCTCTGTATCAAGTACTTAACCATTTTGACGCTTAAGTCTTGATCTTTCCCGGCATAGAGCATAGGCTCTGTATATGAGACACTTAGATCTTTAGTAAGAGCTCTGTCTCTTGATATCTTTTGCTTAAGAGCTCTTGGTCCAGACAGCTTCAAATGACTAAGTCTTGACGACTAGAGAAGAGGCTTCTTACTTATACTTTTACAAGATGGGATCTAATAATCACCCCATAAGTGTAAATAGAACATACTCTTTTTAGAATGAAAACACAAGTCTAATCAAAGCCAGAGGTCAAAAAGGACCTCTGTATTACATTGACTATCTAAATTTTTACAATACGATGAAAGGATATTACATGACTTGAAAGAAAAACAAAAGATAGCTACTACTTACAAAGATACATGACTAGATATGTTGGAGCTTCATGAACCTTCTAAGAAGTTCATGAAACTCTAGTACATTATCGATAGATCTAACTAGATTGCTTGTCCTCTCCTTTGTGCCAGGGGTTGTATCTCTGGTTCTTAAAAGGTTGTTCTTGATGTACCACAAACTTGAATTGGAATACTTGAAGCGCTGGTCTTCATGGAAGAACGCCTTATTACCTTGTTAATTCCTAAGGACCACCCCGTGTTCTGGCTCCACCAGCACCGTCCAGGAGGGGATATGTTTTATGCCTTCAAAAACTTCGTTAGGCGTTGTGACACTTAGCTGGTCAATCCGTAGATCCAGAGCAATTTAAAAGTCGAGCATACTCCAATAGTCAAGAAGGTCAGTCATTGTTTGTCTTATCGCAGAGTTAGCCAGAGAATACTTCATACCTTTGTCCTTCTTGTGGTCAGTGAATAAATACAGAGAAAGCAGATCCCAAGGATTAAGGTTTATCAAATCGCAATCCGTGAAGGTGTAGATCTACCTATGAGATCTTTCTACCATATACTCATGGAAGATTATATGATTGTGAGCAAAGGTCTTCTTTCTGATGTCCAAAATCTGCTTGATTCCTTCCATGGAGTGAACTACAGAGATTGGTTGTGTGAATTGTCGAATGAACCTCTGCCTTATGTTTTCTAGAGCCATCGGGTGAAGGTTGATCTTCTAAATTGGCACCTCATTCCTTTGGCTGTATAGGTATTGAAATATATCTTAACTATTGGTCGTGTCTTTGATAGGCTTTTCCCGCAGTATGGGCCTCATCATCGCATCCATTTGGTCCTTGATCTCTTGTACACGATCAAAGGATGGTTTGGAGCTCCAAGGTCTGCTGCTGCTTGCTCCTTGCTGGCTTGCTCTGACTGAACCTTCGTGCCTTAGTCCAGGCGTTACGACTTTGGTCCCTTGAACGGGGACCCTTGCTCTGTGAGTCTGGCGGTGTGGTGGTGGCGCGGCGACTGTTACCTTGGCAGCTAGTGGTATAGCCATTGGAGGAGGAGCATTCTCTGTTTTGTGTTGCTTCCTCTCTGGCTCCATTACATTCACCACGACCACCTCTTCATCCATCCTAGCAGGTTGAGCAGTCTCCATGAAATACTCCGCGGATGATGAGAGGCTTGATGAAGATGAAGAGGCATACATTGAAAGTAGTTTAATCGTGTTCTCTTCACCAGCTATCTACCCTGCCTATTAGCTACTTCAGGTGCAGCTGGCATAGTCTTTTCTCTGATAGCCTCCTCTTGTTCTTGCATCGCCCTGGATGTTTATTGTGAAGCCGCAGGGGCTTGCTCTTTATGAGTGGAGGCAGAGGGAACAGCAAGAGGAGTAGCAGTTTGTGTTATAGAAGACTTTTTCTTTCCCTCTTGACGATTTTGAGGTCTAAACTGGTCTGGGTCCTCATTATCGTCAAGCCTCCTTCTCTAGGACGCTTCAGCACAAGTGGAGGATTGCTTGGTCGCCTTGCGCTTAGGCTTCTACACATCTACGGAAGCCATAGCTTTGACCTTTGCATAGAGGAGTTCGACGATGTCTGATGCTGAGTGGGTGGATTTGTTGATCTCAACGTTTTCTTGGAACTTAAAGGTAGTAAGGGAACGACACATGTCTATGACCGCTTGCTTGGATGTGTTGTTGAAGTCCAAGGTGAAATCAGACACCTTCTAGAGTAGACGATCACCCCGAACCCGCATTTCGGTCTGGGAGATGTAATCGGTAGGAATCCTCAAAGAGATGAGCACTATCTGATCTTGAGGGTCAGACATGGAGATAACATCCCTCTAGAGTTGATTAAGAACCCTTTGCAAGGTTTCTGCATTGTTCACTATCAATTCATTGAGTTGCTCGAGTGGAGAAGCATTTATCATTAACTCAGCTCTCAATACTACTATGGATGATCGAACTTCATCCAGAGCAAGTGTAAAGGTTGATGGCTCTATATGGGCCATGTTGAGTTTTAGCTCATCTAAGGAGCACAACACAGAGGTGGGAAAGGACTGGAACTCGTCCCTTGTGACATATGCGGTGTGGGTAACCTCTGGCTCAACACATGGGCAGGTTCAGTTTCTGAATACACCTTTTGTCTCGACTTGTTGGACGTTGATCAAGGAAGGATTTCCAGCCGATCCTCGTGTCTCTCGTAGAGGAGAAGACACTACAGGTGTTTTGTCAAGAGGGACTTCCTCAACAGATTCAGAGTCTGAAGATGAACCCTCGTTGAGTGGACTTAGAGACTTGTCGAGAGTCTCTAAGCCATGTGCACCTAGACCTTGCTCTAAACAAGGTTGGGAGATTTCTAGTGCAGAGGAAATGAATTCCTCTATAGAGGAGAGTGGCATGGCATGAGGAGACATGCCACTTATCTTTTCAAAGAAATCATCCTTTTGAGAGGATGAGTCCTGCGATGTAGGTTCCCTTTGGCTAAATTGGCCAGAGGTGGATGCGACCTCTGGCTGGTTTGGTTAGTAGGGATTCAAGGTGTGTGCCTCTTGTTCAATGACTCATGTTGCTCAACCAACTGAGTCAGATTGAGTGGATGAACTGGGAGTTGGGCTGGGAATATAGATGTGCCTATTTTGAGTCCTAGGCTGTTCTGGCTCTTCCTGAGCCAGGGCAGCTACTCCTTCTCCTCCCTCATCGTCCTCATAGCTTTCTGATGATGAGGAACTCTCATCATGACTCTCTTCTTTCTCTCCCTCAGAGTCCTCTACGCCAGAACTTGAGATTTGTTCTTGTTGTTGATGCAAAGCCTCTTCTCTCTTATTCCTCTCTTCCTCCTCCCTCTTTGGTCTTCCTTCTTCTTCTTGCTTCTCTTTCACTTCCCTCTCTCTCTTTCTATCTTCCTTCTTCTCCCTATGTATTTTGGCAGTTTTCTCTTTTTGTGCTCCTTCTTCAAGCGTTAAACACCTGTTTTGTGATTGAGCTTCCTGCCGCTTCCTTTTTAGCTCCCTCTCTCACTCTTTCTGTGCTCTGTCTTTAAGCGTTCAACGTATGTTCTGTGACTGAGCTTCATTCATTTTCTTCGTCATTTCTCTCTCTTTTCCTTCTCTTGCTAACTCTCAGGTAGAGGTCTTTCTGCCTCCTCTCCCTCTTGGGTTATCCCTATGCGTGTCGGGATTCGAGGCACTGGTTCTAGCGCCTCGCGTACACATTGGTAGGATCTCCTCACCTCCCTCGTCTTCAAGTAGGACACCAACTTCGATGGTGTTAAACCCCATAATTCATAAAGTGAAAAAGTATTGAAAAACAATAAGTGATGAAGAACCAGAAGGCCGATGAAGACATCAAGGCTGACTTGGCTAAGTCTAGTGAACAACCAGAGGGCCGATGGACAACCAGGGATGCAATGGAAAGAGCATCTTCATTGCCCCTCTGGTCAGCAACACTTAGAGAATTATTCAGCAATTCATCCAGAGGCATACGATGAATATTTAAAGATAAGGATGATTCATCATACAATGGAAGACAGCTGGAGATGACAAGTCGACATCAACACTTCAAGTTTATCTTAATATTAAACCTTATCAATAGTTTAAATAAACATTATCTGTTAATAGAAGATTAGCTAAAAAGTCTCATTAGATAGTTATCTTCTAATTAGCTTACTAGTATAAATAGGTGATTAGGCCTATTGTACTAAATGTCTTTTTTATGTTTTTCTTATCAAAAAAGTGAAACCTTTGACGCTCAAGACTGTTCTTTATTGTTTATAATTCATTCTTGAGTGTTCATCACTTT